>NC_084612.1:2528649-2558649 GCF_033978795.1 Nerophis ophidion
AGGATACCTATCCCAGAACCATGTATATCAAATATTTCCGGATGGTTCAACCGCCACACGCCCGAATCTAATTAAAATCAATTTTTTCGTCATGTCACCCGCCCGACCCGCGGTTCATCCGCGGACTCCGCGGATGATACTGCAAACCGCGCATCTCTAATATATACACACATTTATCTATGTGTATTTATGTATACATATATATATATATATATATATATATATATGTATATATGTATGTGTGTATATATGTATATATATAGATGTATATTTGTGTATATATGTGTGTGTATATATATATATATATATATATATATGTATGTATGTACTGTATGTATGTGTACATATATAAGTGTATATTACTTTACGTGCAGTCGGCCCTCTACCAAACATTTTTAGCCCAATTCGGCCCCGAAGTCAAAATGTTTGGACACCCCGATCTATTGGTATGCCAAAGAATCACCTAATTAAATATTCAAACACAGTGTTACTTTTCAAACTGTGTGTAATGTTGCAGTGGACAAAATGTTAAACATACTTGTTAAATAAAACCTCTTGTTTTTAAGGATTACTTAGACCCACTACGCTACTGTATTTTAATATTGGTCACTCAGGTGATACTTGGAGAGCTAAGTGTTTTCTGAGGTGGTTTTTGGTGACACATGTTTGAGAACCACTGCTATTAAAAATTTCTCTGAGTTCCACTTCCTGTAATTCCAATTCTTCAAATAAACTTCAGTGAAATTCCAAACTCCTTTCGGGTGTCTCGTCACTTCTCCATGTTTGCTTTTTACTGTTGAGAATTCCCAGCATGCTTCACTAACACGCTAACTTCTCACCTTTCTTCTTCTTCTTTTCTTCTTCGTCTTGGTCTTCTTGTGTGTTTCTCTCACATGCAGCACGATGTCGACTAAAGCTGGTGTGATTACATCGTCTTGACGAGGCTTTCCTTACTCTCATTTCATGGACATGTGCACAGTATACACTTCTGTACATACTGTACTTTGCCCCAGCGATATTTTTGTAGCAGTGTATCCACGTTGTGTAACAATGTGTCAGCATGACCTCCTGTGTGTTAATAAAAGTACACAACTGAAGAAGCCATCACTTCCATGTGACTAAACCTGCATCAGGTGGGCGTGTCTACTCATTGGACAAGAAAATTAACTTGCAAGTGTGTGTGTTCGCATATGCATGTGTGCATGTGTGTGCATGTGTGTGTGTGTGTGTGTTTGTGTGCTTGCGGTCCCAGCGGTCTGAGATCAAGCAGCTGGAAGGAGAAGTTTTCCGAGACTATTGTCCGTTTCCTGGACACAGAAAGACCAACATTGTCGTCACCAACAGGTACACACAATGCACCTGTGTACACAATCACTACATTGTTGTCACGTTGTCGCCATCGCTTGTGTAGGAGGGTTGTGTGTGTCAAGGAGCTCGACTTTGTGGGTCACTTCAGCAAAGACTGGGAGTGTTTGTTTGACAACTTCTACGCTCCTCCCACTGTCCTCGGAACGCAACTCAACATTTACTGCAAGGTTGGGCACTACACAACTGTAACACAACAACAAGGTGACACACTACACAACTGTGACACTCACAAATAATAAGGTAGCACACAACCATAACACAAAAAAAAACACTAACTAGAGAACACAGGATACAACTACAAAGTAGCACACAACTACAACACTGACAATAACTACAAAGTAGCACACAACACAAGTACAACAGTGAAAAAAAACAAGGTAGCTAAGTACAAAATTACAACATTTAAAGATAAAACAAGTAGCACACAACACAACTAAAAATAAAATAAAAAACACGGTTGCACACTAAACAACTAAACATAAATTAAAAACAAGGTAGCACACTACACAAGAAAAATGAATTAAAAATATGGTAGCACATTACACAACTAAAAGTAAAATAAAAACAAGGTTGCACACACCACAACTAAAAATAAAATAGGGTAACACTATACAACTAAGAATACAATAAAAAGAAGGTAGCACACTACACAATAAATATTAATTAAAAACAAGGTTGCACACTACACAACTAAAAATAAAATAAAAACAAGGTAGCAAACTACACAACTAAAAATTAAATAAAAACAAGGTAGCACACTTCACAACTAAAAATGAAAACAAACAAAACAATGTAGCACACTACACAACAAAAATAAATTGATAATAAGGTAGCACAAAACACAACTAAAAATAAAATAAAAACAAGGTAGCAAACTACACAACTAAAAATGAAATAAAAACAAGGTAGCACACTTCACAACTAAAAATAAAATAAAAACAAGGTAGCAAACTACACAACTAAAAATGAAATAAAAACAAGGTAGCACACTTCACAACTAAAAATAAAATAAAAACAAGGTAGCAAACTACACAACTAAAAATGAAATAAAAACAAGGTAGCACACTTCACAACTAAAAATAAAATAAAAACAAGGTAGCAAACTACACAACTAAAAATGAAATAAAAACAAGGTAGCACACTTCACAACTAAAAATAAAATAAAAACAAGGTAGCAAACTACACAACTAAAAATGAAATAAAAACAAGGTAGCACACTTCACAACAAAAATAAATTGATAATAAGGTAGCACACTACATAACTAAACATGAATTAAAAGCAAGGCAGCACACTACACAACTAAAAATAAAATAAAAACAAGGTAGCACACTACACAACTAAAAATTAAATAAAAACAAGGTAGCACACAACACAACTAAAAATGAAAAAAAACAAAACAATGTAGCACACTACACAACAAAAATAAATTGATAAGAAGGCAGCACACAACACAATTAAAAATAAAAACAAGGAAGCACACTACACAACTAAAATAAAAACAAGGTAGCACACTACACAACTAAAATAAAAACAAGGTAGCACATTACACAAGTAAAATTAATTAAAAACAAGATAACACACTACACAACTAACCATGAATTAAAAACAAGGCATCACACTACATTAGTGAAAAATAAAATAAAAACAAGGTAGCACACAGCACAACTAAATAAAAGGAAAATAAGGTAGCACAATACACAACTAAAATTAATTTAAAAAAAAGGTAACACACTACATAATTAAACGTGAATTAAAGACAAGGCAGCACACTACATAAGTAAAAAATTAAATAAAAACAAGGTAGCAGACTACATAAGTAAAAAATTAAATAAAAACAAGGTAGCACACTAAACAACTAAAAATGAATAAAAAATAAGGTAGCACACTACACAACTAAAAATAAAATAACAAGGAAGCACACTACACAACTAAAAACAAAATAAAAACAAGGTAGCACACAGCACAACTAAATAGAATAAAAAATAAGGTAGCACACTACACAACTAAATTTAATGAAAATGAGGTAAAACACTACACACCTAAAATTGATTAAAAATAGCGTAGCACACTACACAACTAAAATGGATTAAAATATAACATAGCACACAACACAACTAAAAAATAAAATAAAAACAAGGTCACACACTACACAAGTAAAAATGAATGAAAAACAAAGTGGCACACTACACAACTACAACAACAGGGAAGCACACTACACAACTACAACAACAGGGAAGCACACTACACAACTACAACAACAGGGAAGCACACTACACAACTACAACAACAAGGAAGCACACTACACAACTACAACAAGGAAGCACACTACACAACTACAACAACAAGGAAGCACACTACACAACTACAACAACAAGGAAGCACACTACACAACTACAACAAGGAAGCACACTACACAAGTACCACAACAAGAAGCACACTACACAACTAGAACAACAAGGAAGCACACTACACAACTACAACAACAAGGAAGCACACTACACAACTAGAACAACAAGGAAGCACACTACAAAACTAGAACAATAAGGAAGCACACTAGATTTAGGGCTATATAAGTAAACATTGATTGATTGATTGATACACAACTACCACAACAAGAAGCACACTACACAACTAAAACAACAAGGAAGCACACTACACAACTAGAACAACAAGGAAGCACACTACACAACTACAACAATAAGGAAGCACACAACTACAACAACAAGAAGCACACTACACAACTAGAACAAGGAAGCACACTACACAACTAAAACAACAAGAAGCACACTACACAACTAAAACAACAAGGAAGCACACTACACAACTAGAACAACAAGGAAGCACACTACACAACCACAACAATAAGGAAGCACACTACACAACTACAACAACAAGAAGCACACTACACAACAACAAGGAAGCACACTACACAACTACCACAACAAGAAGCACGCTACACAACTACAACAAGGAAGCACGCTACACAACTACAACAACGAGGAAGCACGCTACACAACTACAACAACAAGGAAGCACGCTACACAACCACAACAATAAGGAAGCACACTACACAACTACAACAACAAGAAGCACACTACACAACAACAAGGAAGCACACTACACAACTACCACAACAAGAAGCACGCTACACAACTACAACAAGGAAGCACGCTACACAACTACAACAACGAGGAAGCACGCTACACAACTACAACAACAAGGAAGCACGCTACACAACTACAACAACGAGGAAGCACACTACACAACTAAAATGAAACTTGACAAAAACATGAAAGTTTTGTCTTCCAGGAGCAGCACAAGTTGAAACTTCCCAAAAAAGACGTTCAAGATTCAGTACGCGGCGTTCAGCTGAGAGACGCAAACACAGCACAGGTGTGTGTCGTGCATGTCTTTACATCTGAGTGAGTAACTCCTCCCTTACACTGTTGCCATGGTTACCCACAGAAAATGATGGCGTCCATATCCGATGCGTATGTGTCACACCAACAACATCACATGAGCAGACGCAAGTCACAACGCTTCCTGAAACCCACCAGCAAGCAATGAGTCCACTTCCTGTCCAAGTACTCACATGTGTATACCCACTTCCTGTTTGCAAGTACACTTCCTGTCTGGAGGCCTACTTGCAGCTGTAGGCACACTTCCTCTATGCAAGTACACTTTCTTTCTACATACTTACATCTGTAGACCCACTTCCTGTTTGCAAGTACACTTCCTGTATTCAAGTACGCTTCCGGTCTGTGGGTGCACTTCCTGTTTGTAGGCACACTTCCTATATGCAAGTACACTTCCTGTCTGTGTACACTTCAATATTTGTAGGCACATTTCCAGCAAGTACACTTCCTCTAGTCAAGTATGCTTCCTGTCTTTGGCTGCATTTCCTGTTTGTAGCCACACTTCCTATATGCAAGTACACTTCCTGTTTGTAGGCACACATCCTATATGCAAGTACACTTCCTACATTCAAGTACACTTCCTGTGTGTGGGTACACTTCCTGTATGTAGGCACATTTCCTGCAAGTACACTTTCTGTAGTCAAGTATGCTTCCTATCTTTGGGTACAATTCCTGTTTGTAGGCACGCTTCCTATATGCAAGTACACTTCCTATTTGTAGGTACGCTTCCTGTGTGTTGGCACACTTCCTATATGCAAGTACACTTCCTGTGTGTGGGTGCACTTCCTGTATTCAAGTACACTTCCTGTTCGTAGTCACATTTCCTGTAAGTACACTTCCTGTAGTCAAGTATGCTTCCTGTCTTTGGGTACACTTCCTGTTTGTAGGCACGCTTCCTATATGCAAGTACACTTCCTAGTTGTAGGTAAGCTTCCTACATTTCCTGATTGTTGGCACACTTCCTATATGCAAGTACACTTCCTATATTCAAGTACACTTCCTGTGTGTGGGTACACTTCCTGTATGTAGGCACATTTCCTGCAAGTGAACTTCCTGTAGTCAAGTATGCTTCCTGTCTTTGGGTACACTTCCTGTTTGTAGGTACGCTTCCTGTTTGTTGGCACACTTCCTATATGCAAGTACATTTCTTGTGTGTGGGTACACTTCTTGTATTCAAGTACACTTCCTGTTTGTAGGCACATTTCCTGCAAGTACACTTCCTGTCTGTGTACACTTCAATATTTGTAGGCACATTTCCTGCAAGTACACTTCCTGTAGTCAAGTATGCTTCTCGTCTTTGGGTACACTTCCTGTTTGTAGGCACGCTTCCTATATGCAAGTACACTTCCTATTTGTAGGTACGCTTCCTACATGTCTTGTTTGTTGGCACACTTCCTATGTGCAAGTACACTTCCTATATTCAAGTACACTTCCTGTGTGTGGGTACACTTCCTGTTTGTAGGCACATTTCCTGCAAGTACACTTCCTGTAGTCAAGTATGCTTCCTGTCTTTGGGTACACTTCCTGTTTGTAGGCACGCTTCCTATATGCAAGTCAATCAATCAATCAATGTTTACTTATATATCCCTAAATCACTAGTGTCTCAAAGGGCTGCACAAACCACAACACAAACCACTACAAGTACACTTCCTATTTGTAGGTACGCTTCCTGTTTGTTGGCACACTTCCTATATGCAAGTATACTTCCTCTGTGTGGGTGCACTTCCTGTATTCAAGTACACTTCCTGTAGTCAAGTATGCTTCCTGTCTTTGGGTACACTTCCTGTTTGTAGGCACACTTCCTATATGCAAGTATACTTAATATATTCAAGTATGCTTCCTTTATGGATGTTCACTTCCTGTTCATAGGTATTCTTCCTATATGCAAGTACACTTCCTGTATGCAAGTACACTTACTGTTCATAGGTCCATTTCCTATATGCAAGTACACTTCCTATATGCAAGTACATTTCCTGTTTGTCGGTACACTTTCTATATTCAAGTATGATTCCTGTTCATAGATCCATTTTCTATATGTAAGTACACTTCCTGTTCATAGGTACTCTTTCTATATGCAAGTACACTTCCTGTTCATAGGTCCATTTCCTATATGCAAGTACACTTCCTATATGCAAGTACACTTCCTGTTCAAAGGTCCATTTCCTATATGCAAGTACATTTCCTATATGCAAGTACACTTCCTATATGCAAGTACCCTTCCTGTCTGCCAGCGTGTTGGCGGTCAGTTGTCTCTGTGGACTCCAGAAGAGAAATTCTTCTTCCAGAAGTTTTCTTAGCAAAGCACAAAGCCAAGAACAGGTTTGACTTGGTAAAATGTTGTGGAGTTTAGACAATGATTCACTTTAATGAAGGACGAGATGTTAGTTTACATTTGACTTATTAAACGTCAGAAGGAAGGCCAGAGAAAATATTTTTGTATGATTTGGCGAGCAGCTTAATAAAAGCTGATGAATGTTGTTGAGGTCACTTCCTGTCTGGACGAAGACTTCCATGTTTTGTATTTTTCTGTTTTGCAGTCCAATTGTTGCATTTGTCTTTCAATGGAAACCCCAAAAATGTAAAAAGTTTGAAATATTTTTTTTTATATTGTCATTTTCACACTGGGCAAATGTTTCAATTTAATGTTGAGATTTTTGCACAAAGAAAAAAATAATTCTACTGAATCAATAAAAAAGTGATTTAATTTTTTTTGTATGCATATGAGGAGTTGTGTATGTTTTGTACTTTAAAACAGAAAAGACAATACAAGCTGCTGACTAAATGTAAATACATCTACAGCAGGTGTGTCCAAGTGGTTCAAAGTTGTATCCTCTGTATTGGAATTTTGTTTTTGGGTGATATATTTTGTCGGTAAAAATAATTTTGCTATGCAAAACACTAATGTCCACTGCAGAGGACGCAAGTTGTCAGGAGCAGTGTTCATTTTTGTTGACTAAAAATGTTCGTCTTAGTTATCGTCAACGACCTCTTTTCCCCCGGCTAAAATAGGACGATAACGAATCACAACAAAAGGACGTTGATGACAACAATGACAAAATTAGTTGACAATTTAGTCGACGAATAAAAACTAGACGAAAATAAGTAATAGATTTTATTTGTTAAAAAAAAAAGCACTTTACATTGAGTTAACAACCTCAAAGTGCTACAGTGTATTATTAAAAAAATAAAGAGATAATCAAAATAAAAAAAAATAAAAACTAGAACAGCCTAAAAGCTAGAACTAGTATGCATGTATCTAAAAAAAAATAAATAAAAAAAAGGCTTCTTTAAAAAGAAGGGTTTTTACGCCTTTTTTAATAACATCCACAGTCTGTGGTGCCCTTAGGTGGTCAGGGAGAGCGTTCCACAGACTGGGAGCAACGGAGCTTGGTCCTCGGAGGTTGGAGCGGAGGTGTTGTGTGAAGCATTTGGGGGTGAGTAGTTCGTTGTGGTAGAGGGTGGCATTTCCATGGAGGCACCGGTGGGTTAGTAGGGAGACTTAGTATTCAAATCTGAGTGGAACAGGAAGCCAATGAAGGGATTTGAGAATTGGTGTGATATGGTCATATTTCCGCACTCTCATCAGGATCCTAGTAGCATTATTCTATGTGTATTGCAGCTTTTGGATGTTTTTTCCGGGGTTCCTGACAAGAAGTGCGTTGCAGTATTCTAGCCTGGAGGAGACAAAGGCGTGGACAGTGACAGAGAAGAAATCCAATCTTATTTATTTTGTCTTTCACAG
Source organism: Nerophis ophidion (assembly GCF_033978795.1). Classification (NCBI taxonomy): domain Eukaryota; kingdom Metazoa; phylum Chordata; class Actinopteri; order Syngnathiformes; family Syngnathidae; genus Nerophis; species Nerophis ophidion. The sequence goes on from NC_084612.1 coordinate 2,537,177, forward strand.
GCGGGAGTCTATATTTCAGCGGGAAACAAGACTGTATTGTAGGGATAGACGTTAATAATGACAGCGACGACATGGTTAGTATTTTCAAATTAAAATGATCTAAAAACCGATAACTGCACTTTTATAAACTCACTCGCTTGAATGCTAACATGAACACACGAGGCATTAACGTCGTTCCCCGATCAGAACTTACAATAGACATTACTGTCTGAGCAACTAAGCTTTACAGTTGTGCACATTGAACCTACAAGCTGTGCTTGTAGCAGGGTTGGGTTAATTTCTGAAAACCAGTAACTAGTTACAGTTACTAGTTACTTTATTTCAAAAGTAACAGTTAGTAACTCAGTTACTTACACCCAAAAGTAATGCGTTACTTTTTTTTTTTTTAAGTTCCCATTAATGCTTTTTAAAAAAGAAGGGTTTTTTAAGGGCTTCACGGTGGCAGAGGGGTTAGTGCGTCTGCCTCACAATACGAAGTTCCTGCAGTCCTGGGTTCAAATCCAGGCTCGGGATCTTTCTGTGTGGAGTTTGCATGTTCTCCCCGTGAATGCGTGGGTTCCCTCCGGGTACTCCGGCTTCCTCCCACTTCCAAAGACATGCACCTGGGGATAGGTTGATTGGCAACACTAAATTGGCCCTAGCGTGTGAATGTTGTCTGTCTATCTGTGTTGGCCCTGCGATGAGGTGGCGACTTGTCCAGGGTGTACGCCGCCTTCCGCCCGATTATAGCTGAGATAGGCGCCAGCGCCCCCCGCGACCCCGAAAGGGAATAAGCGGTAGGAAATGGATGGATGGATGGGTTTTTTAAGCCTTTTTAAAAAAAGCATCCACAGTCTGTGGTGCCCTCAGGTGGTCAGGGAGACTGGGAACGGCAGAGCAGAAAGCCCGGTCTACCATGGTTAGTAGCTTTGTCCTCTGAGGTTTCTCAGCAATGTGTTCTACGCACAACACACAAAGACAAATATACGTTTCAAAGGGACAATTTATTTTGGGCCAGGACAAATTGACAAAACTATTTGAAATAGCTGCAACATAACATACGTAAGTAACAAACGGCATAATAACAACATAGCTGTAAACTTGTTTTCACCCAAGGAAGGCACACATGACATGATTGTGTGTCATGTCACTATATTATACAGCACACATACTGCTATACAAATGCCTAAACAGGCGTTTTTTTTCTCTCAAGGAATTGTGAAATAAAATCATGTCTTCATGAGATCACCACTGTACTGAAACCCCAAGACACTATACGCATTTCCACACTTTCGGTTTAGAGAAAAGGAAAGATTAGCCTGGCCCACTGTGAACTTTATAGTCTATACATTTAAACTGATGTGATAATCAAACACTCTAGAAGTCTAGAATGAAAGAGTATATAAGAGAACTGACAGAGTGTGTGTACCTTCAGTGCTGAATGATGAGCTGAGGCAGAGTCTGGAGTGTCTTCTTTCGCTCACTTTCCATTTTTATGTCCACAGTGTCCAGGTACGTGGAAATGTTTTCCGTGCCATTTGCTGTTTTGACGCCGGTATCATGCTAATTAGCTGCCAGAAAGCTGGTGACTCCACATATGCTGCAATGGCTCTGTGGAGAGGCAGGACAGGGCACGCTGGAGCCCTGCCCAAGAAGGCGGCAAGGAGGCGGAGAATGCGGCGGAGCGGAGAGGCGGGTCGTGCCGGGAGCGACGCCGCCGCAATCTAATTCAGGTGCGTGGATCTTGCACCGGCAGACAATCAACATATCTCCTCGCAGTGTATAAAAGGGGAGAAGGAGGAGAATTTGGGGCTGAAGTAGTTGGAGAGTTGGCAACAGCGACTGGGAAGCAAGAGGGAGCAAGACGACGAAAGCGACCAAAGAGCGGGCAGCAGCGACGGCGCAAAAGACTTATTTGAAAAAATAAACAAGAGTCAAACCTGCTGGATTATGTCAATCAATCAATGTTTACTTATATAGCCCTAAATCACTAGTGTCTCAAAGGGTTGCACAAACCACCACGACATCCTCGGTAGGCCCACATAAGGGCAAGGAAAACTCACACCCAGTGGGACGTCGGTGACAATGATGACTATGAGAAACCTTGGAGAGGACCGCATATGTGGGCCACCCCCCGCCCCCCTACCCCCTCTAGGGGGACCAAAAGCAATGGATGTCAAGCAGGTCTGACATAATACTGTGAAAGTTTAATCCATAGTGGATCCAACACAACCGTGAGAGTCCAGTCCAAAGTGGATCCAACACAGCAGAGAGAGTCCCGTCCACAGTGGAGCCAGCAGGAAACCACCCTAAGCGGAGGTGGATCAGCAGCGCAGAGATGTCCCCAGCCGATACACAGGCGAGCGGTCCATCCTGGGTCCCGACTCAGGACAGCCAGCATCTCATCCATGGCCACCGTACATGACCCCCTCCAGTGGGACAGAGGAGAAAAAGAAAAGAAACGGCAGATCAACTGGTCTAAAAAGGGAGTCTATTTAAAGGCTAGAGTATACAAATGAGTTTTAAGGTGAGACTTAAATGCTGTCCTTCCTAGGTGGTCCATTGAACCCCCACGACAGTGAGGTACTGTCACAGGCTCTATCAATGTTGTCCGTTAAAATCCTTAAGTGGAGGTGAAGTGGCTTCGGAGTCTGTCTCTCTCCTTACTAGCTTTGTCCAAGCATGTTGCTTTTGTAGCCGTTTCAGACACAACTTATATTAAACTAAAATGTCTTTTCTTTGTGCTCGACAAAAGAAAAGTAGTGAGAATGGCTCCATGTTAAGAAACTTGGCTTCTGCTCCGCCATGATGTCCTGTTTGTAAACGCAGAGTGCGCCTCCTCTCTTCTCTTCCTTGTGACTCGGGAAGAATCAAAAAGACGACACTGCAGCTTTCCAATAAAACACACTCGGATCTTCTGTTTCTGGCCGATACGACATAAAAAAAATAACGCCGTAACGCATCATGTAGTAACGCTAACTGAGTTACTGAATATAAAAAAATAACGCGTTAGACTACTAGTGTCATGTGTGGGGTCATGTTTGGTTTAAGTAATGTTCTGTTCAAATTAAAGTTAAAGTACCAATGATTGTAACACACACACACACACTGCATTTGACCCATCACCCTTGATCACCCCCTGGGAGGTGAGGGGAGCAGTGAGCAGCAGCGGTGCCGCACCCGGGAATCATTTATGGTGATTTAACCCCAAATTCCAACCCTTGATGCTGAGTGCCAAGCAGGGAGGTAATGACTCCCATTTTTATAGTCTTTGGTATGACTCGGCCGGGATTTGAACTCACGACCTACCGATCTCAGGGCGGACACCCTAACCACCAGGCCACTGAGTAGGTTTTTGGACATCAATCAATGTTTATTTATATAGCCCCAAATCACAAATGTCTCAAAGGACTGCACAAATCATTACGACTACAACATCCTCGGAAGAACCCACAAAAGGGCAAGGAAAACTCACACCCAGTGGGCAGGGAGAATTCACATCCAGTGGGACGCCAGTGACAATGCTGACTATGAGAAACCTTGGAGAGGACCTCAGATGTGGGCAACCCCACCCGCCCCTCCCTCTAGGGGACCGAAAGCAATGGATGTCGAGCGGGTCTAACATGATACTGTGAAAGTTCAATCCATAGTGGCTCCAACACAGCCGCGAGAGTTCAGTTCAAGCGGATCCAAGACAGCAGCGAGAGTCCCGTCCACAGGAGACCATCTCAAGCGGAGGCGGATCAGCAGCGTAGAGATGTCTCCAACCGATACAGGCGAGCGGTCCATCCTGGGTCTCGACTCTGGACAGTCAGTACTTCATCCATGGTCATCGGACCGGACCCCCTCCACAAGGGAGGGGGGGACATAGGAGAAAGAAAAGAAGCGGCAGATCAACTGGTCTAAAAAGGAGGTCTATTTAAAGGCTAGAGTATACAGATGAGTTTTAAGGAGAGACTTAAATGCTTCTACTGAGGTAGCATCTCGAGAGTACTGGAGCCCGAACGGAAAACACTCCCTTGTCTTGTTTCCATGGTTCCCCATTAGTTTCACCGGTTCCACGTTTGGAATCACACACCTGTCACCAATCATGTCACTGTTATTTAAAGCCTGTCGTTTTCTGTTGGTCAGTGTGACGACATTAACCTTGTTGGACTTCTGCTACCCATGTTACTTACCCCTGCTACCATAGTTCCATGCCAAGTGACTTTTGTCTATTTTCCTGTCACAATAAGTGTTTTTGTTTTCATAGCCAAGTTTTTGTACTTCCTCTGAGAGCGCCTTTTGTTTGCACCCTTTGTTTTGTTTTTTTTAATAGTAAAATTGTCACAGCCAGGGTGCATTCCAATGCATCCTCATCTGTGCCTCATGACGAGCGCACCGCGGGCCACGCCCACATGCGCTCTCTCAGCTGACAGCGCGCTCGGACACGCCCCTGCTCGCGCTGAGAGCAGCAAGCCCACGCAGCTACAAGCCTGCAGACGATTGCCTTTCTACACACCTGGAGTTGATGAAGGCGAGCTGCTTAAAAGACCAGTGGACCCAGGCGGGAACTTAGTTCTCATATGGTGAACCCAGTTTTTCATGGTGTACCTGTTTTCCTTCCGTTGCCCTGGATTTCGACTGCGTTCCTCGACTCTTGATGCCTCTCTCTCGCCCCGGACCCCATGCATGCCCCATGGACTGCCTCGTTCATGCGCTCTCGTCAACACTTGGTAACACACACTCCAGCTAATCTACACACATAGTCACACGCACACTTTATTGGAGTTTGTCACACTCCATTATATAGTTCAGTAGTATTGTTTATTATTATATATATCAGGGGTCACCAACCCTTTTGAAACCAAGAGCTACTTCTTGGGTACTGATTAATGCAAAGGGCTACCAGTTTGATACACACTTAAATAAATAGCCAGAAATAGGTAATTTGCTCAATTTACCTTTAATGAATAAATCTATATATATAAAAAAATGGGTATTTCTATTCCGTCGTACATTTTTTTTCCTTTTACGGAAGGTTTTTTTGTAGAGAATAAATGATAATTAAAAAAAACACTTAATTGAATGGTTTAAAGGAGGAGAAAACACCGAAAATATTAAAATTAAATTTTGAAACATAGGTTATCTTCAATTTTGACTCTTTAAAATTCAAAATTATACCGAAAAAAATGAAAAGAAAAACTAGCTAATTTCGAATCTTTTTGGAAAAAAAAAAAAATGTATGCAACATCATTAGTATTTTTTCATGATTAAGATTAATTTAAAAATGTTGATGACATATTTTAAATAGTTTAAAATCCAAACTGCACTTTGTTATAATATATAAGAAATTGGACCAAGCTTTATTTCTAACAAAGACAAATCATTATTTCTTCTAGATTTTCCAGAACAAAAATTTTACAAAAAATTCAGAAGACTTTGAAATAAGATTTAAATTTGATTCTACAGATTTTATAGATTTGCCTGAATATCTTTTGGGGATTTTAGTCATAAATTTGAAGAAATATTTCACAAATATTCTTTGTCAAAAAAACAGAACCTAAAATGAAGATTTAAATTAAAATGTATTTATTATTCTTTACAATAAAAAAAAAAATTACTTGAACATTGATTTAAATTGTCAAGAAAGAAGAGGAAGGAATTTAAAAGGTAAATGTGTTTAAAAATCCTAAAATCCTTTTTAAGGTTGTATTTTTTCTGTAAAATTGTCTTTCTGAAATTTATAAGAAGCAAAGTAAAAAAATAAATGAAGTTATTTAAACAAGTGAGAGACCGGTTGTAGCTGACATAGGCACCATCGCCCCCCGCGACCCCAAAGGGAATAAGCGGTAGAAAATGGATGGATGGATGGAAGACCAAGTCTTTAAAATATTTTCTTGGATTTTCAAATTCTATTTGAGTTTTGTCTCTCTTAGAATTAAAAATGTCTATCAAAGCGAGACCAGCTTGCTAGTAAATAAAAACATTTTAAAAAATAGAGGTAAGTGCTGCTATTTGAGCTATTTTTAGAACAGGCCAGCAGGCACCGTGTTGGTGACCCCTTGACTATATATATATAATACATTTATGAACATTACTGCCCTCTGGTGTCCGTTTGCCGTCATTACCTGTGTTAAACCATAACAAAAATGAAAATGATGTCCTTACCTTCACGCCATGTCCCCTTCTATTCTTGCATCTCGGGAAAACAAAAACCCTATAGTCCTCGTCCTGACAACTAATTGTTACTGGTGAATCGGTCGGGGACATCTCTGCGCTGTTGACCCGTCTCCGCTGGCCCTCTATGGACCGGACTCTCACTGTTATGTTAGATCCACTATGGACCGGACTCTCACTGTTATGTTAGATCCACTATGGACTGGACTTTTACAATGTAATGTTAGACCCACTCGACGTCCATTGCACCCTAGAGGGTGGGTGTCACACACATCTGCGGTCCTCTCCAAGGTTCCTCACAGTCATCCACATTGACGTCCCACTGGGTTGGGAGTTTTTCCTTGCCCTTATGTGGGCTCTGAACCGAGGATGTCGTTGTGGCTTGTGCAGTCCTCTGAGCCACTTGGGATTTAGGGCTACTGTATTTCCTTGATTTGCCGCCGGGGCGTTAATTCGTTTAAAAACCTCTTCTCACTTACCAAAGGCATGCGGTAAATTTAGGCCTGCGCTTATAAATTTGAGTGTGATGTAAGAATACCATCATGAAAAGCACATTTAATAAAAAAAAACGTTATTATGGTCTTACTTTTAGTTATAAATGAAGTCCATGCGCAGCTCCTTCTGATCAAAAGCATCGATAACTTGTTTATAGAAGTCTTCCTTATCTTTTTTCAGTTTTAAAAGTCTCTGTCTCGATGGAGATCTTCGTTTATCACCTGCTTCGATTGAAAGTCAAGTTTGGAAAACTTTTTTATTTTAGATATGTAATCCTCCATGTTAAAAGTGCAAGCGAGAGGAAAAAAATTAACGATCGCTGCTCACTCTTGCTGCTTGTTGTCACTTCTTCTGCAGCCGAGTTGTCGCAAGAAGGCGGGAGTCATTTAATGACTCATATTTGACACACGCAGCTACGGTATATTAATAAAACATAGCTGCTTACTGTTTTTTTTTTAGCATATTCAATAGCTTGGACCTTAAATCCTCCTGAATAGCTCTTAATCTTCTTCCCTTTATGCCAGGGGTGCCCATTACGTCGATCGCGAGCTACCAGTCGACCGCGGGGGGTGTGTCAGTCGATCTCCAGCCAGGCTTTTAAAAAAAAATAGACCTAAAAATGAGTGATCATCAATCTTCACCAAGACGTCACTTAAATGACATTCACGGTACCGGAGGGTCTTGTGAGATGACGCTGGCTGCTGCAAGATCATTATTATGAAAATATGACCGAGAGGAAGGCCAGAAACACTTTTTATTTCAACAGACTCTCGCGCCGTCCCTTCCGTCAAAACTCTAAAGGCCGACTGCATATTTCCTATCTTCACAATAAAAGCCCTGCTTCATGCTGCCTGCGCTAACAAAATACAGAGTCTCGGAAAACTGGCGTGCACAAGCGATCCCTCAGAAAGCTGGCGTGCACATCACTTGTGCACGCCAGCTTTCTGAGACTCTGTATTTAGTTAGCGCAGGCAGCACGAAGCAGGGCTTTTATTGTGAAGATAGGAAATGTGCAGTCGGCCGTTAGAGTTTTGACGGAAGGTACGGCGCGAGAGTCTGTTGAAATAAAAAGTGTTTCTGGCCTTCCTCTCTGTCATTTTTTCATAATAATGAACTGGCAGCAGCCAGCGTCATCTCACAAGACCCTCGGGTGCCGTGAATGTCAATCAAGCAAGCTACGGAATTTGCCGGCAATGTTTTTCTTGTAAAGTGTATGGAAGCTGGATGAATTAGATGCCAAAAACCAACCACTTTCATGTGGTATTGTACAGAAAGGACAACTTTTTTTCTCCTCCATTTGAAAATGTGGGCGTTATCATCATTACTGTCTGATTCCAATCAATGCAAGTCATCAGAATCAGGTAATACACCAACTTATATTCTTGTCTTTGTGAAAGAAAGACATCTATATGTGTTACACATGCTTGTATTATCATTAAACACATTTAACTTGTTTACAAAAATGTCTCTTTCATAAATAAATAAATATAAATGATATATATAAATGAGGTAGATCCCCTCGAGTTGGTCAATTGAAAAGTAGCTGGCCTGCAGAAAAAGTGTGGGCACCCCTGCTTTATGCGATTTCAAATTATTGAAATCAGCCTCGTCCATTTTGAAAATGATGACAGGTGAAGTGTCATTCGTGACCTGACGAGTTTGACCCGGCGGAAATTCTAGGAATGCGCTAATAAAAATAATATTTTGCGAAACGAGTTTGAACCCGGCTTTAATCCTGAGCTGGCGGTAATGCTAAGCATGCGCTAATTATTTTGCGAAACGAGTTTGACCCGGCAGTAATTCTAGTCAGGCGCATACTATATTCAAGGAAATACGGTATATGAATAAACATTGATTGATTGACTGATAGTTACCGCTGAAAATAACTTAGTTTGTAACGCGTTAGTCCCAACACTGGTTCTTAGCAAGGATTTATGAGGATCCAACTTTTCTGTACTTAAGTGCCTTGTCTTTGAAGTCTATTCAATTGACTCTAAGTTGAAAAGGATTTGCAAATCATTGCGTTCTCTTTTTATTTACCATTCACACAACGTGCCAACTTCACTGGTTTTGAGTTCTGCAGTCGACTAGAATGTGACTAAAACCGAAATACACGTCGAGTTGGTGGTCCGTGGTCGTGGCGTTACGATGAAGTCTGGAAAGGAATTGTTTTGAAAGTTACTTTGTGCGGTTGTAGCGAGGAGAAGGTGCCGGCTGATGTCATCCACCTCCTGGGCGGGGCGGGATGACATAATTCAACCTGGGTGTCATCAGTGGACAATGATGTCACCCGTGCACCTTGATGACATCACCCAACTTTGATGATTCGGGCGAGAAACAAGGGCAACTTTTCCATGGTCGGCTTACAAAGAATTGTTGAGAGGACTGACAGCTTTTTCTGTGTTCGTGTCAGCAGCTGGAGCCCATGCTGGCTGACCGGACATGTCTGCACCTGCCTGACCGCCTCACGCCTGGCCACAGATGACCCAGGTAACCACCCTGGGGTTAAAGGTCCTCCCCACCATCCCAGATCTTATTTCACTTCCTGTTGGGCGCAAGCTCTGGGACCACTTCTATCCACTGGTCCAGCTTCTATGCTATGGACTTAGTCCTTGTCTCCAGGTTTAAACCCTGTCATCTCTTCTAAAAATCAATTTGTTGGACTTGGGTCTAGGTTCCATGTTAGGTTCTATCCACTGGTCTGGGTTCTTCATTTTTTATCTTTGGACAGTGTTATGTACTGTACACAGGTCTAAGTGGTTCTAGTCTATGTACTGTTGCATACTGTACACAGGTCTAAGTGGTTCTAGTCTATGTACTGTTGCATACTGTACACAGGTCTAAGTGGTTCTAGTCTATGTGCTGTTGCATACTGTACACAGGTCTAAGTGGTTCTAGTCTATGTACTGTTGCATACTGTACACAGGTCTAAGTGGTTCTAGTCTATGTGCTGTTGCATACTGTACACAGGTCTAAGTGGTTCTAGTCTATGTGCTGTTGCATACTGTACACAGGTCTAAGTGGTTCTAGTCTATGTACTGTTGCATACTGTACACAGGTCTAAGTGGTTCTAGTCTATGTACTGTTGCATACTGTACACAGGTCTAAGTGGTTCTAGTCTATGTGCTGTTGCATACTGTACACAGGTCTAAGTGGTTCTAGTCTATGTACTGTTGCATACTGTACACAGGTCTAAGTGGTTCTAGTCTATGTGCTGTTGCATACTGTACACAGGTCTAAGTGGTTCTAGTCTATGTGCTGTTGCATACTGTACACAGGTCTAAGTGGTTTTTGTCTATGTACTATCCTCTGAACACGGTTCTGGTTTCTAGGTACTTAATGAGAAACGACTGTGGTTCTCGTCCTAACGGAGGCCAGCTGTGCCAGATGTATGTTGGAAGACCTCACTCCTCTGCAGTTTCAAGAGTGAGGGCTTTTAGTCCAGTGGTCAACACGCTTGCCTTTCAATATTAACGACCGGGGTTTGATTTCCTGTGGAGAAAAAAATGCCGGCTGGATTACACTCGTTCTGGGCTAGGTTTTATTAGCTTGTTTACAAAACCCAAAACCAGTGAAGTTGGCACATTGTGTAAACGGTAAATAAAAACAGAATACAATGATTTGGTAATCCTTTTTAACTTATATTGCAGAGACAAGATATTTAATGTTCGAACTGAGAAACTTTTATTTTTTTTGCAAATAATCATTGATTTATAATTTGATGACAGCAACACATTTTTACCACTGTGTTACATGGCCTTTCCTTTTAAAAACACTTAGTGAACGTTTCGGAACTGTTGTGGTATTTTAGGCTACATAATGTGCCACACATTTTCAATGGGAGACAGGTCTGGACTACAGGCAGGCCAGTCTAGTACCCGCAGTCTTTTAATATGAAGCCACACTGTTGTAAAATATGGCTTGGTATTGTCTTGCTGAAATAAGCAGGGGCGTCCATGACAACGTTGCTTGGATGGCAACATATGTTGCTCCAAAAGCTGGATGTACCTTTCAGCATTAATGGTGCCTTCACAGATGTGTAAGTTACCCATGCTTTGGGCACTGATACACCCCCATACCATCACAGACTTTTGAACTTTGCGCCTATAACAATCCGGATGGTTCTTTTCCTCTTTGTTCCGGAGGACACAACGTCCACAGTTTCCAAAACAATTTGAAATGTGGACTCATCAGACTACGGAACACTTTTCCACTTTGCATCAGTCCGTCTTAGATAAGCTCGGGCCCGGCAAAGCGTTTCTGGGTGTTGTTGATAAATGGCTTTGGCTTTGCATAGTCGAGTTTAAACTTGCACTTACAGATGTTGCGACAAACTGTAGTCACTGAGAGGGTTTTTCTGAAATGTTCCTGAGCCTATGTAGTGATATCCTTTACACACTCGCTTTTTGATGCAGTACTGCCTGAGGGATCGAAGGTCTGTAATATCATCGCTTACGTGCAGTGATTTCTCCAGATTCTTTGAACCTTTTGATGACATTACGGACCGTAGATGGTGAAATCCCTAAATTCCTTGCAATAGCTCATTGAGAAAAGTTTTTTTTGAACTGTTGGACAATTTGCTCACACATTTGTTGACAAAGTGGTGACCCTCTCCCCATCCTTGTTTGTGAATGACTGAGCATTTTATGGAAGCTGCTTTTACACCCAATCATGGCACCCACCTGTTCCCAATTAGCCTGTTCACCTGTGGAATGTTCCAAATAAGTGTTTGATGAGCATTCCTTAACTTTCTCAGTGTTTTTTGCCACTTGTGCCAGCTTTTTTGAAACATGTTGCAGGCATCAAAATCTAAATGAGCTAATATTTGCAAAAAATAACAAAGTTTACCAATTCAGACATTAAATATCTTGTCTTTGCAGTCTATTCAATTAAATATAAGTTGAAAAGGATTTGCAAATCATTGTATTCTGTTTTTATTTACCATTTATACAACTTGCCAATTTCACTGGCTTTGGGTTTTGTAGGTTTTCCCTGGCCTTAAAACTAGTCTCCAGGTTACATTCTGTCATCTAGTACAGAACTTCTCAAACCATGTAGTGGTATGGCAAATAATTAAGTATAGTGTTTTATTTTCTTATATTCAAACACAGTGTTACTGTTCAAACTGTGGCCAAAAATGTAAAATAAAACCTCTGCCTTGTTTTTATGAATACTTGGGCCTACTGCGCTTCTGTATTTTAACGTTGGTCATTATGGTGGTACTTGGAGAATCAAGTGTTTGCTAAGGAGGTACTTGGTAAAATAAAGTTTGAGAACCACTGGTCTAGTCTAAGTTATATCGTGTGGACTAAGTTCTCATCTTCAATCTCGGTACTATCCTGTGAACATGGTTCTAGTTTCCACTGGAGTTCTATCCATTGGTCTAGGTTCTTAAAGTGGATTTTTTTCTAGTCCTGGGCTGGGTTTTTAAGTTTAGTCTCCAAGTTAGGTAATGTCTTGTAGTCTATGTTATATCATGTGTACTAAGGTTTAGTCTCAGGTTTAGGTTCCATCCAACAGACTAGATTCTTAATATGGATTTAGTACTCGTCTGGACTTGGGTTTTTTTCCTGGCTTCAAGGCTAGTCCTGGCTTTTGTCCTTTTGTGTAAGTTCTATCATATGGACTTAGTCCACGTCCCCAAGTCTCCTTGAAAACACTCTCTTCGCAGCGCACCGTTAGAATTTGTGTAATTGTTCATGTCTCTGGTGTGCTCATCAATCAGTCTGAGGAGTGATTGTTACAGCTGTAACAGTTAACCCAGCATCACCTCTGTGTGTCGCCAAAGTATCCACAGAGTGTAGAAATGTGCCTACGTAGCATGAAGTTGGGGTTAGGCGCCGCACATTTCCACATTCGGTTGACTCTTGATAGATTTCCACTTTGCCTGAGGCCCACGAGTAGGATATATCCACTGGATTAAGTTATTTTCTTTGGAATTAGTCTAGTTTCCAAGCTAGGTTCTATCCACTGGCCTATGTTCCTCTCTCTTGGATGTGGTTTTGGTCCCTACCAAAGCTAGGTTCTATCCAAGGCCTATGTTGCTCTCTCTAGGACGTAGTTTTAGTCCCTACCAAAGCTAGGTTCTATCCAAGGCCTATGTTCCTCTCTCTAAGATGTAGTTTTAGTCCCTACCCAAGCTAGGTTCTATCCAAGGCCTATGTTGCTCTCTCTAGGACGTAGTTTTAGTCCCTACCAAAGCTAGGTTCTATCCAAGGCCTATGTTCCTCTAAGATGTAGTTTTAGTCCCTACCCAAGCTAGGTTCTATCCAAGGCCTATGTTGCTCTCTCTAGGACGTAGTTTTAGTCCCTACCAAAGCTAGGTTCTATCCACTGGCCTATCTTTCTCTCAGTAGGACGTAGTTTTAGTCCCTACCCAAGCTAGGTTCTTTCCAAGGCCTATGTTGCTCTCTCTAGGATGTAGTTTTAGTCCCTACCCAAGCTAGGTTCTATTCAAGGCCTATGTTGCTCTCTCTAGGACGTAGTATTAGTTCCTACCAAAGCTTTGTTCTATCCACTGGCCTATGTTCCTCTCTCTCGGATGTAGTTTTAGTCCCTACCTAAGTTAGGCACTATCCAAGGCTTATGTTGCTCTCCATTGGACGTAGCTTTAGTCCCTACCAAAGCTAGTTTCTATCCACTGGCCTACCCAAGCTATGTACTATCCAAGCCCTATGTTGCTCCCTCTCGGACGTAGTTTTAGTCCCTACCAAAGTTAGTTTCTATCCACGGGCCTATGTTCCTCTCAGTAGGCTGTAGTTTTTGTCCCTACCCAAGCTTGGTTCTATCCAAGGCCTATGTTGCTCTTTCTTGGACGTAGTTTTAGTCCCTACCAAAGCTAGGTCCTATCAACTGGCCTATGTTCTTCTCTCTAGGAGGTGGTTTTATTCCCTACCAAAGCTAGTTTCTATCCACTGGCCTATGTTCCTCTCAGTAGGATGTAGTTTTAGTCCCTACCCAAGCCAGGGACTATCCAAGGCCTATGTTGCTCTCTCTAGGATGTAGTTTTAGTCCCTACCAAAGCGAGGTCCTATCCACTGGCCTATGTTCCTCCCTCTCGGACGTGGTTTTAGTCCCTACCAAATGCTAGGTCTATCCACTGGCCTATGTTCCTCTCAGTAGGATGTAGTTTTAGTCCCTACCCAAGCCAGGGACTATCCAAGGCCTATGTTGCTCTCTCTAGGACATAGTTTTAGTCCCTACCAAACCTAGGTTCTATCCACTGGCCTATGTTCCTCTCAGTAGGACGTAGTTTTAGTAACTACCCAAGCTAGGTTCTATCCACTGGCCTATGTTCCTCTCAGTAGGACGTAGTTTTAGTCCCTACCCAAGCTAGGTTCTATCCAAGGCCAATGTTGCTCTCACTAGGACGTAGCTTTAGTCCCTATTAAAGCTAGGTTCTATCCACTGGCCTATGTCCTCCTCTCAGTAGGACGTAGTTTTAGTCCCTACCCAAGCTAGGTTCTTTCCAAGGCCTATGTTGCTCTCTCTAGGATGTAGTTTTAGTCCCTACCCAAGCTAGGTTCTATTCAAGGCCTATGTTGCTCTCTCTAGGACGTAGTATTAGTTCCTACCAAAGCTTTGTTCTATCCACTGGCCTATGTTCCTCTCTCTCGGATGTAGTTTTAGTCCCTACCTAAGTTAGGCACTATCCAAGGCTTATGTTGCTCTCTCTTGGACGTAGCTTTAGTCCCTACCAAAGCTAGTTTCTATCCACTGGCCTACCCAAGCTATGTACTATCCAAGCCCTATGTTGCTCCCTCTCGGACTTAGTTTTAGTCCCTACCAAAGTTAGTTTCTATCCACGGGCCTATGTTCCTCTCAGTAGGCTGTAGTTTTTGTCCCTACCCAAGCTTGGTTCTATCCAAGGCCTATGTTGCTCTTTCTTGGACGTAGTTTTAGTCCCTACCAAAGCTAGGTCCTATCAACTGGCCTATGTTCTTCTCTCTAGGAGGTGGTTTTATTCCCTACCAAAGCTAGTTTCTATCCACTGGCCTATGTTCCTCTCAGTAGGATGTAGTTTTAGTCCCTACCCAAGCCAGGGACTATCCAAGGCCTATGTTGCCCTCTCTAGGATGTAGTTTTAGTCCCTACCAAAGCGAGGTCCTATCCACTGGCCTATGTTCCTCCCTCTCGGACGTGGTTTTAGTCCCTACCAAATGCTAGGTCTATCCACTGGCCTATGTTCCTCTCAGTAGGATGTAGTTTTAGTCCCTACCCAAGCCAGGGACTATCCAAGGCCTATGTTGCTCTCTCTAGGACATAGTTTTAGTCCCTAGCAAACCTAGGTTCTATCCACTGGCCTATGTTCCTCTCAGTAGGACGTAGTTTTAGTAACTACCCAAGCTAGGTTCTATCCACTGGCCTATGTTCCTCTCAGTAGGACGTAGTTTTAGTCCCTACCCAAGCTAGGTTCTATCCAAGGCCAATGTTGCTCTCACTAGGACGTAGCTTTAGTCCCTATTAAAGCTAGGTTCTATCCACTGGCCTATGTCCTCCTCTCAGTAGGACGTAGTTTTAGTAACTACCCAAGTTAGGTTCTATCTAAGGCCTGTGTTGCTCTCCAGGATGTAGTTTTAGTCCCTACCAAAGCTAGGTTCTATCCACTGGCCTATGTTCCTCTCAGTAGGATGTAGTTTTAGTCCCTACCCAAGTTAGGTACTATCTAAGGCCTATGTTGCTCTCTAGGATGTAGTTTTAGTCCCTACCAAAGCTAGGTTCTATCCACTGGCCTATGTTCCTCTCAGTAGGACGTAGTTTTAGTCCCTACCCAAGCTAGGTTCTATCCAAGGCCAATGTTGCTCTCACTAGGACGTAGCTTTAGTCCCTATTAAAGCTAGGTTCTATCCACTGGCCTATGTCCTCCTCTCAGTAGGACGTAGTTTTAGTAACTACCCAAGTTAGGGTCTATCTAAGGCCTGTGTTGCTCTCCAGGATGTAGTTTTAGTCCCTACCAAAGCTAGGTTCTATCCACTGGCCTATGTTCCTCTCAGTAGGATGTAGTTTTAGTCCCTACCCAAGTTAGGTACTATCTAAGGCCTATGTTGCTCTCTAGGATGTAGTTTTAGTCCCTACCCAAGCTAGGTTCTATCCAAGGGCTATGTTGCTCTCTCTCGGACGTAGTTTTAGTTCCTACCAAAACTAGGTTCTATCCACTGGCCTATGTTCCTCTCTCTCGGATGTAGTTTTAGTCTCTACCCAAGTTAGGTTCTATCCAAGGCCTATGTCCTTCTCTCTCGGACGTAGTTTTAGTCCCTACCAAAGCTTTGTTCTATTAACTGGCCTATGTTCCTCTCTCTAGGATGTCGTTTTAGTCCCTACCCAAGCTAGGTACTATCCATGGCCGATGTTGCTCTCTCTAGGACGTAGTTATAGTCCCTACCAAAGCTTGGTTCTATCCACTGGTCTAAGTTCCTCTCTCTGGGACGTAGTTTTAGTCCCTACCCAAACTAGGTACTATCCATGGCTGATTTTGCGCTCTCTAGGACGTAGTTATAGTCCCTACCAAAGCTGGGTCTATCCACTGGCCTATGTTCCTCTCGGTAGGACGTAGTTTTAGTCCCTACCAAAGCTACGTCCTATCCACTGGCCTATGTTCCTCTCTCTAGGATGTAGTTTTAGTCCCTACCCTAGCTAGGGACTATCCAAGGCCTATGTTGCTCTCCCTAGGATGTAGTTTTAGTCCCTACCAAAGCTAGGTTCTATCCACTGACCTATTTTCCTCTCAGTAGGACGTAGTTTTAGTTCCTACCCAAGTTAGGTTCCATCCACTGGTCTATGTTCCCCTCTGGGACCTAGTTCTAGTCTTTACATTAGTTCCCATCCTGTGTTTTTCGTCCCTGGACTTTGGTGCGTAGGGTTGTTCATCATGCATGTTGGGATGTTGATGGTATGATCCCCCCACTGACCATCCCACAGTCTGCGTTCACTACATATACTTCAGGGTGTTCGTCCGAAACGGAAACCCGCAGTCTGGCTGAGATGGAAGGTTCCATCGTGAAGAGCAACACAAGTTTCTACCACATCCAGAAACTTTTGGATCGAGGAACCAGCAGCCACGTCTTCAGATGTAGCAACTTGGGAACGGCAAAGAACATGGCCCTGAAAGTCCACAAAAACTATGCCTTATTTGAAAATGAGGTTGGTGCGTCAAGCGTCTTTGATGGTCTCAGTGAAAGATAGAACCTGTGGAACATGTGATGCGGTCTGCCATATATAGATCGACATGCAGGAGATCGTGAGCGTGCTGGACCCGGAAAAGAAGAGCATCGTGGAGTTTATCGAGACGTTTACCTTCAATGGACACCCTTGTCTGGTCTTTGAGCTGCTGGACACCAGCTTGTTCAGCATGGTCTACGACAAACGCTGGAAGACCTTCTCGCCCAACGACATCCGACCCGTTGCCCAGCAGGTAGAACACACACATTAAAAGGTTCTTAGTTAAGAATAGCTCGTCAGTCAAATCTTTGACACTTCTCCAGCTGCTGACGGCCTTTGATGCTCTCAAGAGCATCGGCGTGATCCACACGGACCTGAAGTCGGACAACATCATGCTGGTCAACCATGCAATTCAGCCCTTCAGGGTTAAGCTCATCGACTTCGGCTTGTCCATCACCACTTCGGAAGCGCCGCTCAGTTACGGCGTGGCCCTGCAGCCCATGGGCAACAGGTCTGTAGAACAGATCCCCTTTTTGTTACCTCCAGTCTTTCATCAAGTTACATGACTCTGCTGTCAACAGGGCACCCGAAGTCGCTCTGGGTCTTCCCTTCGCCGAAGCCATCGACATGTGGTCTCTGGGCTGCGTCCTGTCCTTCTTGTACCTCGGCAACTACCTCTTTTTGGCTAACTCCAACTACAACATGGTCAGTCGATATCACCTACGATCCGTGAAGACTTGATGTCAGGTGACGTTGTGTGCACTACTTGTGGACTTGTCTCTACAGCTGCGCAGCATGGTTGAGGTCGTAGGACGTATTCCTGACCATCTCCTTAGCGCCAGCAAAAACACTCACAAATATTTCAAGAGGAGCAACAGAGACATTGACGGCGATCACCCAAAGTGGCGACTGATGGTACGGTCTTCTGGACATTTGTCTTTGAGGAAGCTGCATGACTGACGTGAGTTGTGTTCGTCTCCACTGCAGACGGAGAAGGAGTACCAGGACAAAACTGGCGTCCGTCCTGATGCATTGCCGTGGTCTTTCAAATGTTTGGACGACCTGATCAAAGTAAGTCCGATAACGTTAAGAAAACACTAAATTATGCGATCCTGTGACCATGACAAACTGTTTGGGAATGCCTCTAGCTTAACCCGCAGGTGAACGATCCCATTGAGTTGGAGGACCGTAAGGCCTTTGTGGACCTCCTCACGTGTCTTCTCCATATGGACCCTGAGCGGAGGATCACCCCTGAGGAGGCTCTTAAGCACCCCTTCCTGACCATGAGCCACCTGAGTGAGCACCGGAACAGCAGCTTATAGTGAGTCCAACAAGATCCAGATCTTTTGATAGAACCTGGAGACCAGAAGTCATTCTAAGCAGGGAATGTCTCCATTTTTGACTGTGTTGTTTCAGTGTGGCGGATAGCTTTGACAAGATGAAATTCTGCCCAGCCAATTACTTCCACAAGGACCCCATTGACCCTAAACCTGACGTTGGTCTTATCACCGACCCAAAGAACTGGCGGCAAAAGTTCTGTCAACTTTTCAGGACTAAAAAAAGGACAGAAGAACCTGTTCCGCATGTCAAGCTGAAGACCTGGTTGCAGAACCTTTGTCAGACCAACAGCAGACCTGGTCCGCCGGAAAAAGGTCTCGAATCCCCTGGTCTATGTCCACGGCAGCAGTCCAAAAAAACCTGGTGCAAAACAATCCGGCATTTCTTTCGAAGGAACCAGATCGGTCCAGAACTGGAACACCAAAGCCACATCAAACCTGACCACAACAACCAGACACCGCAAGTTAAAAACGACGGGTCATCGAATGTTAAAAAGGACGAGTCACAGAGAGATAAAAAGGACCAGTCGGCAGCAGCAAAAAAAAGGGCCAAAGTTGACTTGAAGACAACTCGGGTGGCGACTAAAAGGCGCAGGGACATGACCTTTGACATGAACTACCTCAACTACCTGCGCTCGGATGTCAACCAGAAACCCAGAAAGTCCGACACTTTGGAGAACCTCTGACCTCAGCTACCTCTCAGATGAGATCACCTTGACCTCGGCTACCTCATCATTTGCACAAGCGACCGACGGAACGCCCGAGACTGTTCCGTAGCAGGACTTGTTTCTCAAGGAGCACTTTATTGGACCAAAGCAAGTTTACCTCAAAGCACAGGTTCTTTGAATTGAATACCCATTGAATACACAATGGGTAAAGAACCAGTCTAGCACCTTTAGGACCAATGTTGTACCAGTTTATAACCTACACAGTATTCTATTATTATATAATTATAATTAGGTGCGGCTCGGTTGGGTCTACATGGACTCTTATCTTGGTTCTAATTGCCGGTTTTAATGACGCAGAAAGTTCTAGTCCCTGCAGGTGATGTGACTGGTGTCTGTTGACAGACCTAAGAGCACCGTGGTTGGGCTTCCTACAAGAACCCGACAGAACTTTGGTGTTGGATAAATCACAGCTCATCTTCCTCGCCAACGCGGTTCAAATAAATATTCATGACCTATTGAAATGTACGCACATCAGCCAGGTGGTAAGCGCACCACAGCAATTCCGCTTTGTGCCTGTCTCTGCTCTTTGCTCTTCTTTCAGTGTGCCGATGGACCCAGCAAGCACCGCCACAATCCTGAGAACCGGACCGTTTGTCAGAAGCATCGTACTCTGCAAAGGGGAAGTACTCTCAAGTCCACTTTTTTTTTCTATTTGCAGCTGATATTGATCTACATTTGGACTATTAGTACGCATAAGATGTAGTTTTAGTCCCTACCCAAGCTAGGTTCTATCCAAGGCCTATGTTGCTCTCTCTAGGACGTAGTTTTAGTCCCTACCCAAGCTAGGTTCTATCCAAGGGCTATGTTGCTCTCTCTCGGACGTAGTTTTAGTCCCTACCAAAACTAGGTTCTATCCACTGGCCTATGTTCCTCTCTCTCGGATGTAGTTTTAGTCTCTACCCAAGTTAGGTTCTATCCAAGGCCTATGTCCTTCTCTCTCGGACGTAGTTTTAGTCCCTACCAAAGCTTTGTTCTATTAACTGGCCTATGTTCCTCTCTCTAGGATGTCGTTTTAGTCCCTACCCAAGCTAGGTACTATCCATGGCCGATGTTGCTCTCTCTAGGACGTAGTTATAATTCTCCCGCCCCTTGGTTATGGCCCTCCTACTCCGAGATGCGAATGTTCCAGGTTTTTAGTTAGCCAGTCTTAAGTAGGTCTAAGGACTGATTCTTCAGTAATTTTAGACCCTGGTTTTAGCTGGTCCTCATTTACCACAGAGACAGCGGAGGCATAGAGGCAAGACCTGCAAAATTTAGGTACACTTCCGTCCAAATGATAAGGTTCCGATAAAATGAAAACACTTTTAGCCTAAATTTGAGGTAATATAAAGTACAAATGAGGCCACAGTTGTCTGTGCAGCTAAAATCCACATTTTGCCAAAACGTTCGGCTAAAATAAGGGACGGGGCGACATCACCTTCCCATTTAAGTCAGTATTAAACAGGGGTCTCAAACTCAATTTACCTGGGGGCCACTGGATGCAGAAACTGGGTGAGGCTGGGCCGCGGGAAAAGATTTCTTTAAAAATCTAATATGCACTTTTTAACAAAATCACCTTCTTTGAGTGGCTTTCCCGCCCCACGATCTTTCCGGGAAACACCTCAAATTCAGTGCACCTCCCAACAATCTCCCGGTTTTCGCCCGGACAACAACATCCTTGGCGTGCCGTGTTGCCATTGCCTTTAGTGTCCTCTACCGTACAGTCTGCCGTCTCGTCTGCTTACCCACCATTTTTAATTTTCCTGAAGGAACTCACCTGAAGGAATCAATAAAGTACTATCTATCTATCATACAAATAGTCACATTGTAAGGGTCTTCTGCAGACTCACAGAAGTGACTGCAAGACATACTTGGTCAACAGCCACACAGGTCACACTGAGGGTGGCCGTATAAACGACTTTTTCACTCTTACAAATATGCGCCACACTGTGAACCCACACCATACAAGATTGACAAACACATTTTGGGAGAACATTCGCACCGTAACACAACATAACAAATACCCAGAACCCAATGCAGCCCTAACTCTTACGGGCTACAATAGGGAGCGGGGTTGGGGGGAGGGGGTGTATATTGTAGCCCGGAAGTGTTAGGGCTGCATTGGGTACTGGGTATTTGTTATGTTGTGTTACGGTGAGGATCTTCTCCCAAAATGTGTTTGTCATTCTTGTTTGGTGTGGGTTCACAGTGTGGCACATATTTGTAACAGTGTTAAAATTGTTTATACAGCCACCCTCAGTGTGACCTGTGTGGCTGTTGATCAACTATGTCTTGCTGCGTTTTAGAGAAGTCAAGTACAACATGTGGCTGGGCTGGAATGTTTTCTTTTACAGGTTGTAGAGGACGTTAAAGGCATTGCATTGCCTCCACGGTGCCCCCTTGACAATGTTGTTGGGGTGTAATTCAGGAGAAAGATTACACCTGGAGTGGCATTGAAAATTGGGAGTCTCCCGTAAAAATCGCGGGTATATAAGCATGACGCCGTAAAGGACCTTTCATATAAAGCTCGCGGGCCGCACAAACATTACATTTTCATATTAAGGTGCAGGTCGCAGAATAACGTCTGGTATAGAAAATAAATCATCCTTCTTATTACTCAAATCGATTTTCATAAAGT
>NC_084612.1:2563649-2608649 GCF_033978795.1 Nerophis ophidion
TATAGGTACACTTCAACTGTGAGAGACAGAATGTGAAAAAAAATCCAGGAATTCACATTGTAGGAATTTAAAATAATTTATTTGTAAATTATGGTGGAAAATAAGTATTTGGTCAACCATTCAAAGTTCTCACTGACGGAAGGAGGTTTTGGCTCAAAATCTCACGATACATGGCCCCATTCATTCTTTCCTTAACACGGATCAATCGTCCTGTCCCCTTAGCAGATAAACAGCCCCAAAGCATGATGTTTCCACCCCCATGCTTCACAGTAGGTGTGGTGTTCTTGGGATGCAACTCAGTATTCTTCTTCGTCCAAACACGAGTTGAGTTTATACCAAAATGGATACATGGATGATACAGCAGAGGATTGGGAGAATGTCATGTGGTCAGATGAAACCAAAATAGAACTTTTTGGTATAAACTCAACTTGTTGTGTTTG
The DNA here is from genome assembly GCF_033978795.1 of Nerophis ophidion. NCBI lineage: Eukaryota > Metazoa > Chordata > Actinopteri > Syngnathiformes > Syngnathidae > Nerophis > Nerophis ophidion. The sequence continues at coordinate 2,564,090 of NC_084612.1, forward strand.
GAGGAAGAAGAATACTGAGTTGCATCCCAAGAACACCATACCTACTGTGAAGCATGGGGGTGGAAACATCTTGCTTTGGGGCTGTTTTTCTGCTAAGGGGACAGGACGATTGATCCGTGTTAAGGAAAGAATGAATGGGGCCATGTATCGTGAGATTTGGAGCCAAAACCTCCTTCCATCAGTGAGAGCTTTGAATGGTTGACCAAATACTCTTTTTCCACCATAATTTCTGAATAAATTCTTTAAAATTCCTACAATGTGAATTCCTGGATTTTTTCTTCACATTCAGTCTCTCACAGTTGAAGTGTACCTATGATGAAAATTACAGACCTCTGTCATCATTTGAAGTGGGAGAACTTGCACATTCGCTGGCTGACTAAATACTTTTTTGCCCCACTGTTTTATAATTGTAATGTTTTTACCAGTGTATATTTCCTATCATACTTTGGTGTTTTGTGTTTTTTACCAGTATTTTATAATGTAGTCTTTTTTATCAGTACTGTATATCATTCTTTAATGTTTTGTAGTTTTTAACTTTATATTTATACTGTGGGGGTTTTTCCAGTATGTCATTTTATATTACAGTATTTTTATGAGTGTATTATATTTAAATGCTACTGTACACCAGTACTGTGTATCATAGTGTAGTGTTTTTATCATCTACTTCACTGCAGTGTTTTTATCAGTACTGTATATTATATTTGTGTTTTACCAATAATTAGCACTGCCGCCAATAAAGACAAATGAAAAACAACGTAGAAAAATACATTTGACATATTTTTGATTGTTTCTTTTTTTTTTTTTTAAACATGCTCAGCTCATTCAAAGATCCCCTTTTATAGTGTACTTTTTCTATCAGTACTGTATATTATACTGTACTTTTTGACTAATACCTTTACTTTAGTATGTTCACTAGTACTGTATATACTATATTTACTATTTAGACTTTTAGTAGCGCCCTGCAATGAAGTGGAGACTTGTCCAGGGTGTACCCGACTTCCGCCCGAATGCAGCTGACATAGACTCCAGCGACCCCAAAAGGGACAAGTGGTAGAAGATGGATGGATGGATGGACTTTTAGTAGCAACTGTTCTCTACTTCTGTAGCTTTAATGCCAATAAACTCTCCAGAAAGCACAATTGCGCACTATATCTAAATATTTACATACCATATTTCCTTGAATTGCCGCAGGACATATAGCATGCGCCTGCCTTGAATTACTGCTTCGCAAAATAATTAGCGCATGCTTAGTATTACCGCCTGGTCAAACTCGTGACGTCACGAGTGACACTTCCTCTGTCATCATTTTCAAAATGGATTAGGCTGATTTCAATACCGGTAATTTGAAATCGCATAAAGGGAAGAAGATTAAGAGCTATTCAGTAGGATTTAAGGTCCAGGCTTACATCACACTGATTTTTTTTACTGCATGCCTTTGGTAAGTGCCGGAGTGAGAAGAGGTTTAAAATAATTAGCACATGCTTACTTTTACCGCATGCCTTTGGTAAGCGCAGGAGTGAGAAGAGGTTTTAAATCAATTAGCGTCCCGGCGGCAATTCACGGAAATACGGTATACCGCATAACTCTATCACATATAACGTAATATTAAAAAGTGGCACCGAAATGTTAGCGACACTGTGTGCTAAAATGCTAATATTACCACATTTTAGCACGTTGAGTGAAGAAAGGAAAAAAACGAAAGAACAACTTACAGCTCCCAGGTCCCATGCCGAGTGACATGGTTGGCAGAAGTCTAGGTTTATTTTAAGATGTGTAGCGAAGCTTGTTTTCCCCCTTTCATGACGTCAAAACGCATCCTGATTGGCGCTCACAGAGAGGCTGTAGGGACACGCTGGTTAGAACCCCGATAAAAAGTCAGTGGTTACGGCCGCCGATGCATCCTGGTGATGATTATTGAAAAACTAATAATGAAGAGAGTTATTTCTGCCGCTCTCATGCGGACTGCTCAGAGAACCAGGCCAGCACGCGGGCTTTGTTCTCCGTCACCCACTTGATGTTGGCCGAGATCCTCTCGATGGTCTGCTGCAGGGCCAGCTTGGCCGAGCCGAAGCCCACGTGGAGGTTGTCTTCTCTGAAGCGCTGCAGCTGTTTGACGAGAAGGGAACACGACGTCAACGCTCGCGCTGCAGCAGGGGTCACTGCCCTCATCACAAATGATGGAAGTGTTCAAATCCTGATGGATCCTTGTCCCTCACTTAAAGCGTGAGTGAAGAATGCACTAAAAATATGATACGGTATTATCTGCTCGCAGTTGCAACACGGTGGTTGTTTGAGCACACTGCAGCCGGTCCTGGGTAGTCCCACTCCTTAATGCTTCAGTTACACGCAGGGTTTTCACAGGAATGTGGCAAAAACACAAGCCCCAGTGAAGTTGGCACGTTGTGTAAATAGTAAATAAAAACAGAATGCAATGATTTGCAAATCCTTTTCAACTTATATTCAATTGAATAGACTGCAAAGACAAGATGTTAGTTGTTGGGTTTTTTTGCAACTATTAGCTCATTTGGAATTTCATGCCTGCAACATGTTTCAAAAAAGCTGGCACAAGTGGCAAAAAAGACTGAGAATGCTCATCAAACACTTACTTGGAATATCCCACAGGTGAACGGACTAATTGGTCGGGGGTGGGGCGTGGGTGTGGTTGGGGGCGTGATTAAGAGGGGAGGAGTATATTTACAGCTAGATTCACCAAGTCAGGTATTCCATATATATATATGTATATATATATGAAGTGAAGTGAACTATATTTATATAGCGCTTTTTCAAGTGACTCAAAGCGCTTTACATAGTGACACCCAATATCACACTGAAATTTAAGTATTTCTTTTATATATATATAATAAAATAATTTTGCTGTATATATATATATATACAGCTAGAATTCACTAAAAGTCAAGTATTGCATATATATATATATATAAGAAATACTTGACTTTGACAAGTATTTCATATATATATAAGAAATAGTATATATATATATATATATATATCTACAATGAGGTGACGACTTGTCCAGGGTTTACCCCACCTTCCGCCCGATTGTAGCTGAGATAGGCGCCAGCGCCCCCCGCGACCCCAAAAGGGAATAAGCGGTAGAAAATGGATGGATGGATGGATATATATATATATATATATATATATATATATATTCATATACATATATATACTTTATATATATATATATATATATCATGAACCCCTCAATCTCCTGATGATTGAGGGAACCCCTCATGAAACAGTTCTGTAGAGATGAAGTAGTCTTGTAATTTTTCCCACACCTACATATTGCGCTCTACCACGGTATCGAGCACTATTCTCTGGATAATCCAATCAAGATGTATATATATATATATATATATATATATATATATATATATATATATATATATATATATATATATATATATATATATATATATATATATATATATATATAAAAGAAATACTTGAATTTCAGTGTTCATTTATACACATTTACACACACGTAACACTCATCTACTCATTGTTGAGTTAAGGGTTGAATTGTCCATCCTTGTTCTTCTAACCATATGCATGTACAGTAGATGGCAGTATTGTCCTGTTCAAGAGTGTCACAACATTACTGTTTAAGGCAGACGAACTGCTTTACGGTAGAAGAAAACGGACTGCTGTTGTGTGTTGTTACCGCGCTGGGAAGACGTTAATGAAACTTGCTTACGATAAACCCACATAAGAAACCAACGACTCTCCCTCGATCATTCTACAGTTGAAACGTTATTGGGCAGACATGCTGTTGAGGGGAAAGCGGACGTGAAAACAGGCTGTCGACACGTCACTCAGGTCCGCTTGGAGCTGGAGGGTGGCGTGGCCTCCAGCTCCGCCTGAATTTTGGGAGATTTTCGGGAGAGGGTTGGCAAGTATGGCCATGATTGGGTATGAAAAGCAGCTTCCATGAAGTGCTCAGTCATTCACAAACAAGGACGGGGCGAGGGTCACCACTTTGTGAACATTGTCAGGTTCAAACACTGATGACAACTTTTAAACAGACAAGAAGCAAGGAATCATGCAGAGACAGAGTTCAATTTAGCTCATGAGGAGAACGCATGGAGCTGCACACTTAAATGGTAAATGGTTGTACTTGTATAGCGCTTTTCTACCCCTTTTTAAGGAGCCCAAAGCGCTTTGACAGTATTTCCACATTCACACACTGATGGCGGGAGCTGCCATGCAAGGTGCTAACCAGGGCCCATCAGGAGCAAGGGTGAAGTGCCTTGCCCAAGGACACAACGGACGTGACTAAGATGGTAGAAGGTGGGGATTGAACCAGTAACCCTCAGATTGCTGGCACGGCCACTCTCCCAACTTCGCCACGTCATCCCCTTAGTCACAGTCTCGCCCTACGCTCTCAGGTTCAGCTCCCGCATCCCTCTATTTATTCAGGAGTTCCATAGTCAACATCACTGAGGCCGCCTCTAAAAGGAGTGGTCACATATACTATGCAAAGCAGGTCCAGTACGCACAGTGTGTGGCGGAATGTGCTAGGCCTTGTAATTTCCTTGTCTCTGCTTCGTCTGCGTGCTGTCATCTTATCTTCGTTGAGGTGCTTGAAGTCCATGGCTGTTAGCGGGCTAAAACAAAGATAACTTCTGCGGCTGAGGCAGAGTTACATTTAGCTCGATGAGGAGACAAGAGTTACATTTAGCTCAATGAGGAGAGACGTTTTTGGGCTGTACTCCAGTTATAGAAACAACCTACGCTCTTAAGTCCAGCCCACATGCTCCTCTATTTATTTGGGAGGCCCCTGGTTACATCACTGAGGCCGCCTCTAAAAGGAGTGGCCACACATTTCATGCAAAGGAGCTTCTAGTACGCACAATACGTGACGGAATGTGCTGGGGCCTTGTGACTGCCTTGTCTCTGCTTCGTCTGCTTGCGGTCGTCTTATCTTTGTTGAGGTCCTTGAAGTCTTTGGCTGTCAGTGGGCTCGGACAAACAAAATAGGTGCAGCGAGGTCACCGCTCATATTCCGTGACTGATAACAAAGTTTTGTCCTTGCACAGATAGAAATTATAGCTTGAGCACAATAGCTAATAACTATAACAACAGCCTTTAAGCATAATAATTGTGTGATAACTTACACAATTATTTTAACACAAATTGCCCAACAGTTTAAGAACAACATTTCTCAACCAGCTATTGCGAGGAATTTAGGACATCTACGGCCCGTAATATCATCAAAAGGTTCAGAGAATCTGGAGAAGTCACTGCACGTAAGCGGTTAAATTACGGACCTTCGATCCCTCAGGCGGTATTGCCATCAAAAAGCGACATCAGTGTGTGAAGCATATCACCACATGGGCTCAGGAACACTTCAGAAAACCACTGTCAATAACTGCAGTTTGTCGCAACATCTGTAAGTGCAAGTTAAAACTATTATGCACAGCCAAGGCCATTTATCAACAACACCCAGAAACGCTGCCGGCTTCACTGGGCCCAAGCTTATCTAAGATGGACTGATGCAAAGTAGAAAAGTGCTCTGTGGTCTGACGAGTCCACATTTCAAGTTGTTTTTGGAAACTGTGGACGTCGTGTCCTCCGGAACAAAGAGGAAAAGAACCATCCGGACTGTCTTAGGCACAAAGTTGAAAAGCCAGCATCTGTGATGGTATGGGGGTGCATTAGTGCCCAAGGCATGGGTAACTTACACATCTGTGAAGGCACCATTAATGCTGAAAGGTACATACAGGTTTTGGAGCAACATATGTTGCCGTCCAAGCAACGTTATCATGGACGCCCCTGCTTATTTCAGCAAGACAATGCCAAGCCACGTGTTACAACAGCGTGGCTTCACAGTAAAAGAGTGCGGGTACTAGACTGGCCTGCCTGTAGTCCAGACCTGTCTCCCATTGAAAATGTGTGGCACATTATGAAGCCTAAAAGACCACAACGGACTGTTGAACAACTTAAACTGTACATCAAGCAAGAATTCCACCTGGAAAGCTTCAAAAATTGGTCTCCTCAGTTCCCAAACGTTTTACTGAGTGTTAAAAGGAAAGGCCATGCAACATGGTCGTAAAAATGGCCCTGTGCCAACTTTTTTGCAATGTGTTGCTGCCACTTAATTCTAAGTTAATGATTATTTGCAAAAAAAATAAAAGTTTCTCCGTTCAAACATTAAATATCTTGTCCTTGCAGTCTATTCAATTGAATATAAGTTGAAAATGATTATCAATCAATCAATCAATGTTTACTTATATAGCCCTAAATCACTAGTGTCTCAAAGGGCTGCACAAACCACCGACATCCTCGGTAGGCCCACATAAGGGCAAGGAAAACTCACACCCAGTGGGACATCGGTGACAATGATGACTATGAGAACCTTGGAGAGGAGGAAAGCAATGGATGTCAAGCGGGTCTAACATGATACTGTGAAAGTTCAATCCACAATGGATCCAACACAGTCGCGAGAGTCCCGTTCACAGCAGAGCCAGCAGGAAACCATCCCAAGCGGAGGCGGATCAGCAGCGCAGAAATGTCCCCAGCCGATACACAGGCAAGCAGTACATGGCCACCGGATCGGACCGGACCCCCTCCACAAGGGAGAGTGGGACATAGAAGAAAAAGAAAAGAAACGGCAGATCAACTGGTCTAAAAAGGGAGTCTATTTAAAGGCTAGAGTATACAAATGAGTTTTAAGGTGAGACTTAAATGCTTCTACTGAGGTGGCATCTCGAACTGTTACCGGGAGGGCATTCCAGAGTACTGGAGCCCGAAATGAAAACGCTCTATAGCCCGCAGACTTTTTTGGGGCTTTGGGAATCACTAACAAGCCGGAGTCCTTTGAACGCAGATTTCTTGCCGGGACATATGGTACAATACAATCGGCAAGATAGGATGGAGCTAGACCGTGTAGTATTTTATACGTAAGTAGTAAAACCTTAAAGTCACATCTTAAGTGCACAGGAAGCCAGTGCAGGTGAGCCAGTACAGGTATATATGTATGTATATATGTATATAAAGGTATATACAGTACAGGTATATATGTATGTATATATGTATATAAAGGTATATACAGTATAGGTATATATGTATGTATATATGTATATAAAGGTATATACAGTACAGGTATATATGTATGTATATATGTATATAAAGGTATATACAGTATAGGTATATATGTATGTATATATGTATATAAAGGTATATACAGTACAGGCGTAATGTGATCAAACTTTCTTGTTCTTGTCAAAAGTCTAGCAGCCGCATTTTGTACCAACTGTAATCTTTTAATGCTAGACATCATTGTATGTTGTTTTTATTTATAATTTACACAACGTGCCAACTTCTGTCCAACCTAAGTGTCTGTCTACCGGGTGTTCGAGTTATTCCGACACATAAAAGTTCACGTGTTTATTACTCGGCCGATGTTTGCTGTCACGTACCTCCTGCAGCTCAAACTCTGTGGTGAAGCGCATGGCGATGCCGCTGATCAGGTTGGACATGGAAAAGGATCCTTTGCCATATCTGAAAACACAAAGAAAGACAGGTGGTGGATTGTTTATGACATCTTTTTGTAAAAAGCTACCCAATATGTCAGAACGTTGTATTTAGAAAGTCCGCCCTGAGATCGGTAGGTCTTGAGTTCGAATCTCGGCCGAGTCATACCATATACCAGGGCTCACCAACGCGGTGCCCGTAAGGACCAGATGAGTCGCCCGCTGGCCTGTTCTAAAAATAGCTCAAAGAGCAGCACTTACCAGTGAGCTGCCTCTTTTTTTTTATTTTTTATTTTTTATTTACTAGCAAGCTGACATTTTTAATTCCAAAAGAGACAAAACTCAAATAGATTTTGAAAATCCAAGAAAATATTTTAAAGACTTGGTCGCCCGATTGTAGCTGAGATAGGCACCAGCGCCCCCCGCCACCCCAAAGGGAATAAGCGGTAGAAAATGGATGGATGGATGGTTCTTCACTTGTTTAAATAAATTCATTTATTTTTTTACTTTGCTTCTTATAACTTTCAGAAAGACAAACTTTAGAGAAAAAATACAACCTTAAAAATGATTTTAGGATTTTTACCTTTTAAACTCCTTCCTTCTTTCTTCCATCCATCCATTTTCTACCACTTATTCCCTTTTGGGGTCGCGGGGGGCGCTGGCGCCTATCTCAGCTACAATCGGGCGGAAGGCGGGGTACACCCTGGACAAGTCGCCACCTCATCGCAGGGCCAACACAGATAGACAGACAACATTCACACTCACATTCACACACTAGGGCCAATTTAGTGTTGCCAATCAACCTATCCCCAGGTGCATGTCTTTGGCGGAAGGCAGGGTACACCCTGGACAAGTCGCCACCTCATCGCAGGGCTAACACAGATAGACAGACAACATTCACACTCACATTCACACACTAGGGCCAATTTGTTAGTGTTGCCAATCAACCTATCCCCAGGTGCATGTCTTTGGCGGAAGGCGGGGTACACCCTGGACAAGTCGCCACCTCATCGCAGGGCTAACACAGATAGACAGACAACATTCACACTCACATTCACACACTAGGGCCAATTTGTTAGTGTTGCCAATCAACCTATCCCCAGGTGCATGTCTTTGGCGGAAGGCAGGGTACACCCTGGACAAGTCGCCACCTCATCGCAGGGCTAACACAGATAGACAGACAACATTCACACTCACATTCACACACTAGGGCCAATTTAGTGTTGCCAATCAACCTATCCCCAGGTGCATGTCTTTGGCGGAAGGCGGGGTACACCCTGGACAAGTCGCCACCTCATCGCAGGGCCAACACAGATAGACAGACAACATTCACACTCACATTCACACACTAGGGCCAATTTAGTGTTGCCAATCAACCTATCCCCAGGTGCATGTCTTTGGCGGAAGGCGGGGTACACCCTGGACAAGTCGCCACCTCATCGCAGGGCCAACACAGATAGACAGACAACATTCACACTCACATTCACACACTAGGGCCAATTTGTTAGTGTTGCCAATCAACCTATCCCCAGGTGCATGTCTTTGGCGGAAGGCAGGGTACACCCTGGACAAGTCGCCACCTCATCGCAGGGCCAACACAGATAGACAGACAACATTCACACTCACATTCACACACTAGGGTCAATTTAGTGTTGCCAATCAACCTATCCCCAGGTGCATGTCTTTGGCGGAAGGCGGGGTACACCCTGGACAAGTCGCCACCTCATCGCAGGGCCAACACAGATAGACAGACAACATTCACACACTAGGGCCAATTTAGTGTTGCCAATCAACCTATCCACAGGTGCATGTCTTTGGAGGTGGGAGGAAAGAACAAAACCAACACAGAGCATAAACTCCCAACAAATGACACACCTGCAAATCAGTGTGACTTCTGCTGTTGCCGTATCAATAATGCGCCGATAGGGAGAAATCTTTATTTACACGATGAGTCGGGTGTGTTTTGACCTCCGCCAAACCCCTGAGGCCGACTTACCAAACCCCTAGAGTTCGATCGAACCCAGGTTAAGACCACTGGTCTAAATTATTTTCTGCCCGTTACACAATCTTTTTCATGCTACACTTGAAGTCAATGTTATCTTTTTTTTTTTTAATCCATATGTGCCAATATAGACATTTATCATCACTAAATATATTTTTAATTGAGTACAGCTGCAAAATAAGCCGCTCTGGGGCCAAAGTAAGTTGTGACTGCCAGCACTTTGATTAAAAAAGGCGAGAAACACTGTTAAATTAAAAAAAAACAAAAAAAAACTATTGTACAAAGATGGCGTCCACGAGGCTCTCCTCTGCACAAACGAGAGTCTTCAAAAGTTTTATTATCATTTGGGCCGCAAACAATTTGGTCTTACTCCTGATTCATTATTAAAACAACTTTTTCAAAACAGGTTACATGTTGGAAAAAGTCTTCTGGTTGCATCGAGATGGCCTTAAAATGTATTTTCAAACATTTATTCTTATTGAAAAAATTTAAATAAAAAAACGTTTTTCTATTTATTCATTTTAAATCATTTTTGGGGGGGGGGAATTGCTCTGGTATTTGCAGAACCTTTTGAAAAGGATTGCTACCAATACAACTTTTTACGATACAGTAGCCTTAAAAATGGTCAGATCCCAATATTATTTCGATACGATATCAGCAGGAATCAAACTATCCATCCATCCATCCATTTTCTACCGCTTATTCCCTTTCGGGGTCGCAGGGGGCGCTGGCGCCTATTTCAGCTACAATCGGGCGGATGGCGGGGTACACCCTGGACAAGTCGCCACCTCATCGCAGGGAATCAAACTATATACTTGTATTATTTTCTAGTGTGGAATGCAAGAAAAGGTTTGATAAAGTCAAATTACAGGGATTGGGAGGTATGAAAAACACTCATCTTACCACATGTTTTACTTTTGATGTGGAGTGACAGTCACATTTGAAATAAAAAATAAGGACATGAAGCAGTGAGTTGAATGGTGCAGACACGTTTGTTACTGAATACTTTTTACGTACGTGATATGCGACTATAACTAATTGGTACTTGTTTATATTCACGGATGCCATGTTTTAGACGGCGTTATTGTTCAATTATGAATGTGTAGCTTGTGTGCTTAGCTGTTGTGTAGCTGCTAGCTCCGAGAAGCCTACAGCCTCGCATGTTTACCTTTGGTAAAAGAGCAACTTTGTGTGTTTATCGGAGGACATTTGGATGTTAACTGGCTGTCAAATTTCGGAGAAGGAAAGAGGACTGCTTGTATCAGGGATTTTAGATGCAAGTCGATATCTTTTAATTGTTTTTTTTTTGCCGCTTTGGCAACTCGGTAAAGCCCTAATCACGACCAAAATCCAAGGTACTAATGTATACTGATAGTCATAGTTCTAATACTTGATGAGTCGATTGAAGTGAGAGTTCACCGCTGGAAAATGTCGCTCCATCTCGCTCGGACAAAGTTCCAGGCCAGGGGCGCTCCCACGTTGTTCCTGGATATGGACACGATGGTGGAGATGGCGTCCTGCTTGCGGATCCTCGCCGGGTCCAAGGTGTACTCCAGATACCTGGCGAATAGGTGACAGTCTGTTTATTAGACATTGTTGCGTTTGGACCAGATGTTCCTCCGAGGGATTTAAGTTGCTGGTCAATCCCAAGTTCTTTTGATGACACATAAACTGGTTTTAAATGATAACCCAGAACAGAATAGGTATTTTGCAATTTATTCCAAAGCTTTGGAGAGACCAACCTAAAAAACAACAATTTCAATTCGCATCGCCCTGTTGATCTGAAAACACTACGGAAGTCTTGTCTTTTTCAATATGCCACTAGCCCCGCCCCCCTTCAGAGCAAATACACATATCTATTGTTTGCCTCAGCTGGAGACAGAAAGACATAACAAAAAGGAGTATTGCTACTCCTGCATTCCAAGCTCAAGGTAGTCTACAGTGTACCATCGGTCATGAGATAAAGAAAAGATAAAAAGAGTACAAGATGGAAAACTAGCTATTTCAAATATGACTAAAGAAAATAAATAACTTTTAAATATGGATATATGTAGATATCTATCCCCGTCAACGTTTAAAAGGCTGCACCGTAACGTCCGAGCACGAGTGCTGCATATACCTGTTCAGAAGCCACGGCACTTTGGTGCAGGCCAAGGCCGCCCTGAGTCTGGACTCCTCCGCTGCCAGGGTGGCGTTCTTGAACATTCTCCAGACAAAGTCCCACTCCTCCATGCCGCCGTACTCGATGCCCATGCGATAAACTGTGCTTCTCAAGTCGGGCTGAATCCTGGTCAATAGAAACATATTTAGTATGTACCCCTTTTTTTATCACACTATCTCCTCAGGGGACATTTACAGAGAGTAAACATGGATATACTCTAGAGTAGTCTGTGTACAGCTTGTTTGGAAGATATACTACAGCTGGCAACACCCGTCAATCGCAGGAAAATGTGCACCACAGTCAAAAATGGTGGCGGTAGCATCATGGTCAGGGGTTGCATGAGTGCTGCCAGCAGGAGGAAGCTGCGGTTCAGTAACCCTTGTGCAACTCTAGTACCCAAAACGGGCGTTACATGTGTTCCTTAGTTGATATAATCGTTCAGTCACAATGTTAGAATTGTCATGTCCTAGTGATCATGTTTAGTTTGGCCATGTTCTGTTTGGTTTTTGGATTTTGTCAGTTCCTGTTTTTTCACTCCCTGCTTTGTTTCCATGACAACCCATTAGTTTTCACCTGTCCTCATGTCACGCACCTGATTCATTTGGATTCATACACCTGTTATCAATCAACACATCACCATTTAAGCCTGCAGTTGCCAGGCAGTCAGCCTTGCGACATCACCCTCTATTATTCATGCTGATGATCCATGCTGCTCTTTTGAATGGTTGACCAAATACTTATTTTAAACCATAATTTACAAATAAATTCTTTAACATTTCTACAATGTGATTTTTTTTGCACATTCTGTCTCTCACAGTTGAAGTGTGCCTATGATGAACATTACAGACCTCTGTCATCATTTTAAGTGGGAGAACTTGCACACTCGGTGGCTGACTAAATACTTTTCTGCCCCACTGTATGTCATAAAATGTCGGAAACAAGCAGTAATATCTTAATGAGATCATTTGGGACCAAAACCCTTAAAACAAGTAAAACACTCTAACATAAAATCTGCTCAGTGAGAAGAATTATCTTATCAGACAGAAAATAAGCAAATATCATCCTTATTTGAGATATTTCGTCTTACTTAGATTCAGTTTTTGCAGTTCCAACATGTACTGTACATGTAGCACTTATCCAATACATAGCACGGGCTGATATGAATATGAGCGCTGCACACACACACACAGCTAAAAGTCGTCTGTTTTAACGGCATAATTACACAGTATTTTGGACATCTGTGTTGCTGAAGCTTTTGCAATTTGTTCAATTAATATTGGAGGAGTCAAAGTAGAAAGATGGAGTTGGGAAGCTTTAGCCTTTAGCCACACAAACACACGGTGATTCCTTGTTTAAAATTCACGGAGGTGAAACTTTAGTATGGATCACAGCGGACATGGATCCTGACTAAATGTCAACCAGCAGGTTTCGCTGAGAAAATTGTGGTTAAAAAGTCGCCTCTTACCGGATATCAGCTGAGCTTGTGCCGTCCATACAGCTGCCGTCGACTATCAGGTACTATATAATCTCACTAAAACACTACCAACACAATAGAAAGATAAGGGATTTCCCAGAATAATCCTTATAGCAGGGGCGCTCACACTTTTTCTGCAGGCGAGCTACTTTTCAATTGACCAAGTCGAGGAGATCTACCTCATTCCTATTTAAAATGTATATTTATTTATTTATGAAAGAGACATTTTTGTTAACAAGTTAATGGTGTTTAATGATAATACAAGCATGTTTAACACACATAGATTCCTTTCTTTCATGAAGACAAGAATATAAGTTGGTGTATTACCTGATTCTGATGACTTGCATTGATTGGAATCAGACAGTGGTGCTGATAACGTCCGCATTTTCAAATGGAGGAAAAAAAAAAGTCCTCCTTTCTGTCCAATACCACATGAAAGTGGTTGGATTTGGCATCTCATTTGTCCAACTTGCATACTCCTTTTTAAACACTTTGTTATGAGAGTAGCATATGTGTGTGGCCCTTTAATGTCTGGCAGCAGGTGAGTGACGTCAGTGACTGTGCGGGTGGGCAAGCAAGTGAGAAAGCGGTCGCTGAGGGCGGGGGAGAAATACATTGGCATCAAACTCCGTAGCTTGCTAGCTTTCTGAGACTCTTATTTTGTTAGCACAGGCAGGATGAAACAGGTCTTTTATGGTGAAGACAGGAACTGTGCAGTCGGTCTTTAGAGTTTTGACAGTAGGTACGGAGTCTCTAGAAATAAAATGTGTTTCTCTGCGTCCGCCCTGTTAGGGATTTTTCCTTAAATATGAGCTCGCAGCAGCCAGCGTCATCTCACAAGATCCTCGGGTGCCGAGAATGTCAAACAACTGACGAAAGTGAAGTCTTGGTATGATTGATGATTGCTCATTTTTATGTCTATTTTTTAATGCCTGGCTTGAGATCGACTGACACACCCTCCGAGATCGACGTAATGCCCACCCCTGCTTTAGTAAATGTCTCTAAAAACATCTGAATCCGTCTCAATGCAACGCGATTGCAATCGTGTTTTTTTTTTTAACTTGTTTTTTATTTTTTTTTTATTGGCCCTAGTGTGTGAATGTGAGTGTGAATGTTGTCTGTCTATCTGTGTTGGCCCTGCGATGAGGTGGCGACTTGTCCAGGGTGTACCCCGCCTTCCGCCCGATTGTAGCTGAGATAGGCGCCAGCGCCCCCAGCGACCCCAAAAGGGAATAAGCGGTAGAAAATGGATGGATTTTTTTTTTTTGTCCGTCTCTATCAATATCCTCAAACACGAATCTTTCATCCTCGCTCAAATTAATGGGGGAATTGTCGTTTTCTCGGTCTGAATAGCTGTTTTTGTTGGAGGCTCCCATTAAAAACAATGTGAATATATGAGGAGCCCCCACACATGTGACGTCATCGTCTGCGACTTCCAGTAGAGGCAGGGCTTTTCTCCAGTTGCGAACTTTATCGTGGATGTTCTCTACTAAATCCTTTCAGCAAAAATATGGCAAAATAGCGAAATGATCAAGTATGACACATAGAATGGAGCTGCTATCCCCGTTTAAATAAGAACATCTCATTTCATTTAAAGATGTTCATCAACATTCTTATTTCTTGAACTTTGTAAACACTTAGTTTCAACAGCCTCCTAAAATGGATCATTTGAGTCCATTTTTTTAACTTATTAATCTAGTCCACAAATTAATTCCATGTACTGATAAAGACTTCATCCGTTTAAAAAGAAACTGAAAACTTACCTATTAAGTAAGCGTCCATCATCTCAGGAAGCCATCAAGTTTACAGTATTTTTGGACCACTTGGATTGTTAAGTGCGTTAAAAGGCTCATATTTATTTTTCTACATTTCAAACGCGTACAGAACATGTAATGGTGGTTCATCGCTCAAAAGTTTGCTCAGATGATGTTTTACGGAGTGTTTTGGAGCCGCCTTGTGACTGTCTCTTTTTGTGGGCAGTCCTACTTACGTGCCTCCACTTCAACAACGTAATCTACCGTCATCTTTGTTGTAGCGGTAGTTTTTAGCGCTTCCATAGCGAGTCTACTGACAGATACAAGTTAGAACTGTTCACTACTTATTAGAAATGGCAACAGTGAAGTGAATTATATTTATATATTTATATAAGTGACTCAAGGCACTTTTACATAGTGAGACGTAATGTTTAGGTTCCGTTTGGACCAGTGCGGGTGGCACGGGGAGCAGGTGGGTGGGGTGTCTTTGCCCGGGGACACAATGGCAGTGACTAGGATGTCGAAAGCGGGGATGGAACCTGGAACCCTCACTGCGTGGCGCAGTGGGAGAGTGGTCGTGCGCAACCCGAGGCCCCCTGGTTCAAATCCCACCTAGTACCAACCTCGACACGTCCGTTGTGTCCTGAGCAAGACACTTCACCCTTGCTCCTGATGGGTGCTGGTTGGCGCCTTGCTTGGCAGCTCCCTCCATCAGTGTGTGAATGGGTAAATGTGGAAGTAGTGTCAAAGCGCTTTGAGTACCTTGAAGGTAGAAAAGCGCTATACAAGTACAATTTATTTATTCATTTATTTATTATTAACCACCTATCTTTAATGCCTCATGTGGGGTAGTCTACTGTTGGGTTTTGCATGGTTGTATGAAATGATGTATGTATGTGTATGCTTGCTTTAGTACTATTATCTTGTGTTTATTATATAGTGTTGTTGTTGTTTTGTTTTTGTTTTTTGTTGTTGTGCTTGCTATCATGTTTCATCTTTCCATGTATATAATGTCCTCTGGACCCCTTGTCAAAAGCTTCTTTTAGCTTATTTGGGGGACCGTTTTACGTACCATCCATCCATTTTCTACCGCTTATTCCCTTTCGGGGTCGCGGGGGGCGCTGGCGCCTATCTCAGCTACAATCGGGCGGAAGGCGGGGTACACCCTGGACAAGTTGCCACCTCATCGCAGGGCCAACACAGATAGACAGACAACATTCACACTCACATTCACACACTAGGGCCAATTTAGTGTTGCCAATCAACCTATCCCCAGGTGCATGTCTTTGGAGGTGGGAGGGGCCTATCCCCAGGTGCATGTCTTTGGAGGTGGGAGGGGCCTATCCCCAGGTGCATGTCTTTGGAGGTGGGAGGGGCCTATCCCCAGGTGCATGTCTTTGGAGGTGGGAGGGGCCTATCCCCAGGTGCATGTCTTTGGAGGTGGGAGGGGCCTATCCCCAGGTGCATGTCTTTGGAGGTGGGAGGGGCCTATCCCCAGGTGCATGTCTTTGGAGGTGGGAGGGGCCTATCCCCAGGTGCATGTCTTTGGAAGTGGGAGGAAGCCGGAGTACCCGGAGGGAACCCACGCAGTCACGGGGAGAACATGCAAACTCCACACAGAAAGATCCCGAGCCTGGATTTGAACCCAGGACTGCAGGACCTTCGTATTGTGAGGCAGACGCACTAACCCCTCTGCCACCGTGAAGCCCCGTTTTACGTACCTACATCTTTAAATGATGACATTTCACCACTACTGTAATTGTTATATGGTTTTGTGAATAAACTTGAAACTATAAGCTAAAGGTTTTACGTGTTGTATGTGTCTAGAAATTTTTTCAATTAGATTTTTCTCTGAGTTTATATTGTTAAGTAGAGCATGATTGCCTCACTTTTTTTTCTTTTTGAATTTAATGAGGCATGCAGCATGTCATGCTTTGTCATCTTGACAGGGCCTTCAAAAACACTTTGTTCTTAAGATCGTAGCCTTAAACCAGACCTAGGCAAATTAAGGTCCGGGGGCCACATGCGGTTCGTTGAGCTTTTCAATCTGACCCGCCGGACATTCGCAAATATTCTTTTTTAGATGTCTAAAAAGCCTACTGAAAGCCACTACTACCGACCACGCAGTCTGATAGTTTATATATCAATGATGAAATATTGAAATATCACTGGATCGGTTCGCAGCCGAGTGTGAAGCGGCCGGAATGAGAATCAGCACCTCCAAATCCGAGTCCATGGTTCTCTCCCGGAAAAGGGTGGAGTGCCATCTCCGGGTTGGGGAGGAGACCCTGCCCCAAGTGGAGGAGTTCAAGTACCTAGGAGTCTTGTTCACGAGTGAGGGAAGAGTGGATCGTGAGATCGACAGGCGGATCGGTGCGGCGTCTTCAGTAATGCGGACGTTGTATCGATCCGTTGTGGTGAAGAAGGAGCTGAGCCGGAAGGCAAAGCTCTCAATTTACCGGTCGATCTACGTTCCCATCCTCACCTATGGTCATGAGCTTTGGGTCATGACCGAAAGGATAAGATCACGGGTACAAGCGGCCCAAATGAGTTTCCAGGTCTCTCCCTTAGAGATAGGGTGAGAAGCTCTGCCATCCGGGAGGAACTCAAAGTAAAGCCGCTGCTCCTCCACATGGAGAGGAGCCAGATGAGGTGGTTCGGGCATCTGGTCAGGATGCCACCCGAATGCCTCGCTAGGGAGGTGTTTAGGGCACGTCCAACCGGTAGGAGGCCACGGGGAAGACCCAGGACACGTTGGGAAGACTATGTCTCCCGGCTGGCCTGGGAACGCCTCGGGATCCCCCGGGAAGAGCTAGACGAAGTGGCTGGGGAGAGGGAAGTCTGGGTTTCCCTGCTTAGGCTGTTGCCCCCGCGACCCGACCTCGGTTAAGCGGAAGAAGATGGATGGATGGATGATGAAATATTAACATTGCAACACATGCCAATACGGCCTTTTTAGTTTACTAAATTACAATTTTAAATTTGGACCAGTGCGGGTGTCACTGGTAAATTTTTGGTTGGAGGGGGACACATTAGCCCAGCACCGCACACAGCTAAAAGTCGTCTCTTTTCACCGCATAATTACACAGTATTCTGGACATCTGTGTTGCTGAATCTTTTGCAATTTGTTCAATTAATAATGGAGAAGTCAAAGTAGAAAAATGGAGGAGGAAAGCTTTTAGCCTTTAGCTACACAAACACACAGTGTTTCCTTGTTTAAAATTCCCTGAATTGAAGATTTACTATGGATCAGAGCGGTCAAGCGAACATGGATCCCGACTACAGAAGAAGCCAAGATAAAGGTCATGCATCCCAATCTTGGAGCTAGACCGGGAGGTTCAGATTTTCTGAGAAAACGACTTCAGAAAGGGCTAAAGTATTTTGATTCTGGCGATCACAACATGGCCGAGGCCAAAATGAAGAATAAACACTTGGCATCAGCCCCAACAGAGAAGGCTCAGATCACAGGTGGTCACATCAGATCACAGGTGGTCACATCAGATCACAGGTGGTCACATCAGATCACAGGTGGTCACATCAGATCACAGGTGGTCACATCCCGACACCTCAGGACCTGCCTCAGAGAAAGACCTCTATAGCGACAAGCAAACTGGCTGAGAGATGAGTGTTTTTGTAGCTTTATTATAGCTCGGTATAGCTCATTTGGTAGAGTGGCCGTGCCAGCAACTTGAGGGTTCCAGGCTCGTTTCCCGCTTCCGCCATCCTAGTCACTGCCGTTGTGTCCTTGGGCAAGACACTTTACCCACCTGCTCCCAGTGCCACCCACACTGCTTTAAATGGAACTTCGATATTGGGTTTCACTATGTAAAGCGCTTTGAGTCACTAGAGAAAAGCGCTATATATAAATATAATAATATAATACATGTCGACCGGCAGTTTTCGCTGAGAAAATTGTGGAAATATGTCGCCTCTTACCGAAGATCAGCAGAGCTTCTGTCGTGCTGCAGCTGCCGTGACTTTCCTCAGACACTGGCGTCAACACACCCGTGGACACACCCCTCCGACTATCAGGTACTATTTAACTCACTAAAACACTAGCAACACAATAGAAAGATAAGGGATTTCCCAGAACTATCCTAGTAAATGTGTCTAAAAACATTTGAACCGCTCTCAATGCAATCGCCTTTTTTTTTCTTCTATCAATCAATCAATCAATCAATGTTTACTTATATAGCCCTAAATCACTAGTGTCTCAAAGGGCTGCACAAACCACTACGACATCCTCGGTAGGCCCACATAAGGGCAAGGAAAACTCACACCCAGTGGGACATCGGTGACAATAATGATCCAGTGGGACGTCGGTGACAATAATGACTATGAGAACATGATACTGTGATACTGATGATGCTGATGACTATGAGAACATATGAGAACATGATACTGTGAAAGATCAGTCCATAATGGATCCAACACAGTCGCGAGAGTCCAGTCCAAAGCGGATCCAACACAGCAGCGAGAGTCCCGTTCACAGCGGAGCCAGCAGGAAACCATCCCAAGCGGAGGCGGATCAGCAGCGCAGAGATGTCCCCCAGCCGATACACAGGCGAGCAGTACATGGCCACCGGATCGGACCGGACTCCCTCCACAAAGGAGAGTGGGACATAGAAGAAAAAGAAAAGAAACGGCAGATCAACTGGTCTAAAAAGGGAGTCTATTTAAAGGCTAGAGTATACAAATGAGTTTTAAGGTGAGACTTAAATGCTTCTACTGAGGTGGCATCTCGAACTGTTACCGGGAGGGCATTCCAGAGTACTGGAGCCCGAAATGAAAAAGCTCTACAGCCCGCAGACTTTTTTTGGGCTTTGGGGATCACTAATAAGCCGGAGTCCTTTGAACGCAGATTTCTTGCCGGGACATATGGTACAATACAATCGGCAAGCTAGTCTGTCTATCTAAATTTCCTCATCCACAAATCTTTCATCCTCGCTCAAATTAATGGGGAAATTGTCGCTTTCTCGGTCCGAATCGCTCTAGCTGCTGGAGGCTCACATTATAAACAATGTTCAGATGTGACGTCACGCGCACATCGTCTGCTACTTCCGGTACAGGCAAGGCTTTTTTATTAGCGACCAAAAGTTGCAAACTTTATCGTCGATGTTCTCTACTAAATCCTTTCAGCAAAAATATGGCAATATCGCAAAATGATCAAGTATGACACATAGAATGGACCTGCTATCCCCGTTTCTCATTTCAGTAGGCCTTTAAGATGGAAAGTGTAGCTGATGTGCAGTCATGTTTTCTAATGACTGTAAGTCTTGAACTATACAAAGTATTTCATTGGGTGGAATCTGTGCTTATGGCTGATACACCAGTTACTATGGTCATCTAATTAGTTACTATGGTCATCTAATTAGTTACTATGGTCATCTAATTAGTTACTATGGTCATCTAATTAGTTACTATGGTCATCTAATTAGTTACTATGGTCATCTAATTAGTTACTATGGTCATCTAATTAGTTACTATGGTAATTTAAGTCACAGCAGCTCAGACGAGGCACCAAGCAGTGTGGGTGGGGAGCGTTTCCACAGACGTGGAAGGAGGTTTTCACAACAAAGTTCTAAAGCTTAGTGATATATCAGATATATCAGATTATAGGTGGGTTTATTGTGTACCCTTCGCGTTCATATTTCACTGTTTGTTGCCTTTGTGTTGCGTTTCACTTGATTGTAAAATGTGTCGATCGAAAGGGGGTGTGACATTCATATTTTGTCAATGTTCAGTGTTTTATCGTTCATAGAAAAATGTAAAATTCCATTACGTTTTTTTTAAGACAGTCTGTCATAACGTTTTTAGCATTCAATCAGACATTATTGTGAGGTTTTGTATTAGTGTTCTTAAAAATAGATATACCGGCCCCCAGACACTTTTTTTTTTCTCTAAATGTGGCCCTCGAGTCAAAATAATTGCCCAAGTCTGCATTAAACTGTCAATAGCAACAAAACTAGCAACAATCCATGGTCTTTTGGCAGGAGCTGTAACGACTTTGTGGCAGCGTGAAGCGGGAGGTGCTCTTCCTTGATGCAGGTCGGGCTCGGACACAGCAAAAGGTATGAAGAAATGATTTATTTAACTAACAACAGGCTAATTAACAGAAACGCTGGTGCTAGGGGTTTCACGGTGGCAGAGGGGTTAGTGCGTCTGCCTCACAATACGAAGTTCCTGCAGTCCTGGGTTCAAATCCAGGCTCGAGATCTTTCTGTGTGGAGTTTGCATGTTCTCCCCGTGAATGTGTGGGTTCCCTCCGGGTACTCCGGCTTCCTCCCACTTCCAAAGACATGCACCTGGGGATAGGTTGATTGGCAACACTAAATTGGCCCTAGTGTGTGAATGTGAGTGTGAATGTTGTCTGTCTATCTGTGTTGGCCCTGCGATGAGGTGGCGCCTTGTCCAGGGTGTACGCCGCCTTCCGCCAAAGACATGCACCTGGGGATAGGTTGATTGGCAACACTAAATTGGCCCTAGTGTGTGAATGTGAGTGTGAATGTTGTCTGTCTATCTGTGTTGGCCCTGCGATGAGATGGCGACTTGTCCAGGGTGTACCCCGCCTTCCGCCCGATTGTAGCTGAGATAGGCGCCAGCGCCCCCCGCGACCCCGAAAGGGAATAAGCGGTAGAAAATGGATGGATGGGCTGGTGCTAGGCAGAAAAGGCAAAACAAAGAGCTACTAGCATGGGAGCTAGGGAAACAAACAAAAACTGGGCATAGCGCGAAAGCTAGCAAGTCGAAACAGAAACAAAGTCGTCACTGGTTGCGTGTAATACAAGTTTTACGAGGCGAGGCCGAATAAACGAAAAAGGGAGGTTTAAATAGAGTCTGTAATGAAAAGCAGGTGTGCGTACAAGGCAGGTGAAAATCAAGTTACCGTGGTGACCAAAACAAACAAGGAAGTGCCACCAGGAACTAAAGCAGGGGTAGGGAACCTATGGCTCTCGAGCCATATGTGGCTCTTTTGATGACTGCATCCGGCTCTCAGATAATCAATCAATCAATCAATGTTTATTTGTATAGAGTTAAATCACAAGTGTCTCAAAGGGCTGCACAAGCCTCAACAACATCCTCAGTTCAGATCCCAGATAAACCTCAGCTGACGTTGCTTAACACGATAATTATGAATAATTCCGCTGGTAGTGATAGTGTTAAAAATAACGTTCAAAATATAAAACACCCATGCATTTTAATCCATCCATCTGTTTTCTACCCCACCTGTTCAAGAAGAAGTATTTGATTTATTGTTGATTAGCTTCAGAATAACAATGTTATTAAGAAGAATAAGAGACTTATTATACTATAAAAATGTTGTTCTTACTTAAAAATGCACGCATTTAGTTGTATCCAGTGTTGAAAAACATGATATGCCTCTCACAGAAATACATTTTAAAATATTTGGCTTTCATGGCTCTCTCAGCCAAAAATGTTCCCGACCCCTGAACTAAAGGCAAACGTTAGCAGAACATAATAACAAAAGGACTCAAAACCTGAACATAGAACATAACATGATCTGGGCAGCGGATCATAACAGGTAGCATCATGCACTGCGGAAACTGAAATCTAAATAAGATGAAATATCTCAAATAAGGCTGATATTTGCTTATTTTCTGTCTGATAAGATAATTCTTCTCAGATTTTAAGTTAGAGTGTTTTACTTGTTTTAAGGGTTTTGGGCCTAATATCTCAGTAAGCTATTGCAGCTTGTTGTTGAGATTTTATGACCTACATTGAGTAAAACATGTTTGAAACTAGAATATCAACTGATGCAAATCTGTGTCATTAACACTCACAAGTATAAAACTGCTTTTTTAAAGCAGTTTTATACTTCAAGCATAAAAAAAAAGAAATCATGATGCCGAGCACATATCATTATGTCAAGATAATGGCACTAGCATTTACTGAATTTAAGAATATTTATCAAGATATTGAGCAAAAAGGTCAGCAAGAAAAGTGCACTTGTTATTAGTGAGAATGTACTTATTTTAAGGTATTTTTGGGTTGATTGAGATGAGCTAATTTTACTTGTTTTGGAAAGTCTTGTGAAGCCGAATTTTCTTGTTCTATTGGCAGATCATGTTGCTTAGTTCAAATAAAATACCGCTCATTTTTGTATTTTTTTTTTCTTGTTTTTGAACACTGACTTTTTTGCATTGTGGTCTTGGGTTGCATGAGTGCTGCGGTTCCATCCATCCATCCATTTTCTACCGCTTATTCCCTTTTGGGGTCGCGGGGGGCGCTGGCGCCTATCTCAGCTACAATCGGGCGGAAGGCGGGGTACACCCTGGACAAGTCGCCACCTCATCGCAGGGCCGTGCTGCGGTTCATTGAAGGGAAACATGGATTTCCAATTTCCTTTTTTTAAATTTTTTTATCATTATTATTGTTTTTTATAAATCACTCCACCCTTTCCCCCTAAATTTAATCATTCATCCATCCATTTTCTAAAATAGTGAAGTGAAGTGAGTTATATTTATATAGCGCTTTTCTCAAGTGACTCAAAGCGCTTCACATAGTGAAACCCAATATCTAAGTTACATTTAAACCAGTGTGGGTGGCACTGGGAGCAGGTGGGTAACGTGTCTTGCCCAAGGACACAACGGCAGTAACCAGGATGGCACAAGCGGGAATCGAACCTGCAACCCTCAAGTTGCTGACACGGCCACTCTACCAACCGAGCTAAGCCGCCCACAATAACTCAATTAAATTAAGGAAAATAACAGTTTGACATATTAAAATGAATACCATAATGCAGGGCTCGGGAACCTTTTTGTCTGAGAGAGCCAAGAAAGCCAAATATTTTCAAATGTATTTCCGTAAGAGCCATATAATATTTTTGTTAACACCGAACACAACTAAATGCGTGCATTTTTAAGTAAGACCAACATTTCTAGAGTATAATAGGTCTCTTATTCTTCACAATAACATCGTTATTCTGAAGCGAACTGTGGAGGGGGCGTGGCCTGCGGGCCTGCAGCCAAGCGGGGTATTGCCAGGATCGGCTTCGAAATCAGCGACAGGTGCGTAGATGGTCCACCTGTGCCTTGTTATATAATCACCTGTCGCTCTGGTATAAGCAGCAACCAGAAGGAGAGACGGGGTTGGAGCTGGAGCCGGAGCCAGAACGAAAGAGCAAAAGACAATTGCTGGAAAGCAACTAGGAGACTTATTGAAAAATTAAACAATATTGTAACCTTGAAACAGGCTCTCATGTCGGTCTGAAGAACCCCCCGGGAGGGCAAGCTCCACACTTACCAATAATAAATAAACAACTTCTTACCATTAATGCAGCTTCTTGAACAGGTGCGGTAAAAAAAACAGATGGATGGATTAAAAATGCATGAGAATGTTTTTTTTAACACTTATCGTGTCAAGCAATGTCAGCTCAGATTTATCCGAGAGCCAGATGCAAAAGAGCCACATCTGGCTGGAGAGCCATAGGTTCCCCGACCCCTGCCATAATGTGTTTGGACTCATTTTCATTGGCCAGTAAGTGTTTACTACTACACAGCTGTACACTGACTACTCTGAAGTATAGCCTTGTTTACGTCCTTTGCTCGGTGAAATGTGAGTGCTGTACTCGTTTCTTACGGGTTACGATGGGGATGGTCCATCCACCGCTGGAACCAGCCTTTGGTCAGCTCCCTGCAGCCTGCCACGCCCGTAAAGCACGCCACGTGAACGGCATTGATCAGATTGTACCTGAGGCCGTGGAGAATGTCAGGTAAGACCAGGTGAGAGTGGAGAGTCAGGCATTGTCCGGCGAAACAGTTCCTACTGGTCGGTGATTCTTCCAGGCGCCGTGGTCCAGTTGCGCGTCACGGCTTCGAAGTGCTCAAAAAGGGGTTGGATGAGTTTCCGGGTGTAGGCCTGGATTGAAAACAGCACATCTGGGATTTAAGACCTGGAGTGTTGGTTTACTGTCAAGCAGGGAGGCGGTAAGAACCTGTAGAGGCCCGTAGACTGCGGTGCGGTCAAACAGGACGAAGTATTCGAACAAGTTAGACAGCGCCATCTGCCAAGGGATGTATTCTCTCTCCTCAGTCAAGTACTTGGTGGTCCTCAGCGCCAAGGTGGTGTCCAGGATTTTGGCTCTACATGGGGCAGAGAACTTTCACTTGCTTTTCTTAAGGCGTCATTATGCTACAGCGTAGTGGTTAAGTGAAGTGAATTACATTTATATAGCGCTTTTCTCAAGTGACTCAAAGCGATTTTACATAGTGACACCCAATATCTAAGTTACATTTAAACCAGTGTGGGTGGCACTGGGAGCAGGTGGGTAAAGTGTCTTGCCCAAGGACACAACGGCAGTGACTAGGATGGCACAAGCGGGAATCGAACCTGCAACCCTCAAGTTGCTGGCACAGCCACTCTACCAACCGAGCCATGCCGCCCCAAGAGCGGGGGTGTCCAAAGTGCGGCCCGCAGCTAATTGTTTACCGGACCTGCCACAAATTCTGGAAATGCTATTGCAAAAATAAAAAAGAACTTTAAAAATATTGGAACGAGGTGAAATCTATCGAGGAAAAAGTTGCAATGTTGACACAAAGCCGCCGTGCAGGCTGTTTTTTTTTTTCTTTTGTCCTTCTTTATTTTTTATTTGCCGTTGCTCCCCCCCAAAAAAAAATCATGACAAAAAAATCCATGTTATAAGGAATTATTTTCAAAGCTCCAATTAGTTCAAATATTTCACTTTAAAATGTTTTATGTGGTAAATATTGCATATACAGTGGGGCAAAAAAGTATTTAGTCAGCCAGCGATTGTGCAAGTTCTCCCACTTCAAATGATGACAGAGGTCTGTAATGTTCATCATAGGTACACTTCAACTGTGAGAGACAGAATGGGAAAAAAAAACTAGGAATTCACATTGTAGGAATTTTAAAGAATTTATTTGTAAATTATGGTGGAAAATAGGTATTCAAAGCTCTCACTGATGGAAGGAGGTTTTGGCTCCAAATCTCACGATACATGGCCCCATTCATTCTTTCCTTAACACGGATCAATCGTCCTGTCCCCTTAGCAGAAAAACCGCCCCAAAGCATGATGTTTCCACCCCCATGCTTCACAGTAGGTGTGGTGTTCTTGGGATGCAACTCAGTATTCTTCTTCCTCCAAACACGACGAGTGGAGTTTATACCAAAAAGTTCTATTTTGGCTCCATCTGACCACATGACACTCTCCCAATCCTCTGCTGTATCATCCATGTATCCATTTTGGATAATTTATGAGCAAAAACTTACAGTATTTGTTAGAGATGTCAAATAATATCGGACTGCCGATATTATCGGCCGATAAATGCTTTAAAATGTGATATAGAAAAGTATCAGTATTGGTTTCAAAAAGTAAAATGTATGACTTTTTAAAACGCCGCTGTACGGCGTGGTACACGGACATAGGGAGACGTAAAGAGCGCCAGTAAACCTTAATGGCACTGCTATTGCGTGGCGGCCCAGTCACATAATATCTACAGCTTTTCCACACACAAGTGAATGCAAGGCATACTTGGTCCACAGCCATACAGGTCAGACTGAAGGTGGCCGTATAAACAACTTTAACACTGTTACAAATATGCGCCACTCTGTGAAGCCACACCAAACAATAATGACGAACACATTTCGGGAGAACATCCGCACCGTAACACAACATAAACGCAACAGAACAAATACCCAGAATCCCTTGCAGCACTAACTCTTCCAAGACGCTACAATATACACGCCCCCTGCTACCCTTTACACCACCTCAACCTCCACATGCTCTCTCAGGGAGAGCATGTCCCAAATCCCAAGCTGCTGTTTTGAGGCATGTTAAAAAAAGAATGCACTTTTTGACTTCAATAATAAATACGGCAGTGCCATGTTGGCATTTATTTTTTTTTATAACTTGAGTTGATTTATTTTGGAAAACCTTGTTACATTGTTTATTGCGTCCAGCGGGGCATCACAACAAAATTAGGCATAATAATGTGTTAAT
Organism: Nerophis ophidion; assembly: GCF_033978795.1. Classification (NCBI taxonomy): domain Eukaryota; kingdom Metazoa; phylum Chordata; class Actinopteri; order Syngnathiformes; family Syngnathidae; genus Nerophis; species Nerophis ophidion. The sequence continues at coordinate 2,590,957 of NC_084612.1, forward strand.
TCCACGACTGTATCTATCGGTATCGGTTGATACCGGAGAGTTGGATAATATCGGAATATCGTCCAAAAAGCCATTATCGGACATCTCTAGTATTGCTTGTATTCCGTGACGTGACTTCTTCACGGAAAAGAAAACCACTAGGTGACGCCACACTAACAATTATCACTCCACTTCAACTGAAAGACAGCATAAGTCCATTCGTTAATAGGTTAGTGTTTTTCATGCCTACTATCGTTTTCCGATTGAATAATTGCACTCATTCAAGCCTTTTTTTAACATTATACACTACAAAATAATAAAAAAAATGTGTATGATTCTTGCGATATCTCATCGGGACAGCAAAACCAAAAGTAATGTAGCGGACCAATCACAGCCATTGTGTACAAATATTTTGCCGGAGCCTTACATCAAAGTCTGCCGGAGTGCTTTCAGGGGGAGGAGCTAACAGGCATGTAGCAGAATGAAGAAGTCTTTACACTTCATTGAATAATTTGCTATAACAGATGTTTTTACCTCGCTAGTTTGAAGGCGTCGTCCATGATCTGACCTCGGTTTATGGTGGGAATAGTCTAGAAGAGGAAAGAGACATATGGCCAGGTTTATGCACGTGTTGGCATGTGGCTGTTGGTAAGGAGACACATTTTATATATAAGAGACTGAGGGCAACAAGAAACAAATAACACAGCTTACATTGTTTATGCATTATTATTATTATTGACATTCCATAGTATCCACTTTGCTTAAAATAACAGTACCATTGAGGGTCTGCTTAGTTTCTTAGTGTGCAGCTGTGAGGAGAGAAAGTATAGCCTGGAGGAGACTGAGGGCAAGGATAATACTTGCCAACACACATGTCTTAACCGTAGCTTAAACTGTTGTTGGGGTTGTTAATGATACTCCACAGTCTCCACGTTGCTGTACTTTTGCTCTGTTTTCTTGCCGCCCTCAGTCTCCTGTTGGATAAATGGATCTATATGGAAATAATGTCCAGGGTGTACCCCGCCTTCCGCCCGATTGTAGCTGAGATAGGCGCCAGCGCCCCCCGTGACCCCGAAAGGGAATAAGCGGTAGAAAATGGATGGATGGAAATAATATATAAATAATAATGGTTTTTGCCAAAGCAACAAAGGTAAGTAGCGGCATGCCAAGCTGAGTTTACCATTTAGTAGAAACCTTGTCTAACTCGGGGGTCGGCAACCAGTGGCTCGAGAGCCGCATGTGGCTCTTTAGCACCGCCCTAGTGGCTCCCTGGAGCTTTTTCCAAAATGTATTAAGAATAAAAAGATGAGGGAAAAAATACATTTTGTTTTATTATGGTTTCTGTAGGAGGACACACATGAGACAACCCTCCCTAAGTGTTAGAAATCACACTGTTTGTATTATACATGTTTCACTGATGAGAGAATTTGGTGAGCGCCGTTTTGTCCTACTAATTTTGCCAGTCCTTGAACTCACCAGAGTTTGTTTACATGTACAACCTTCTCCGATGCTGCCACAGAAATACCTCTTTTATGCCACTCCTTTGTCTCATTTTGTCCACCAAACCTTTTGTACTGTGCGTGAATACTGAAAGGTGAGCTTTGTTGACGTTATTGACTTGTTGGAGTGCGGATCAGGCATAGTTTGTCACTGCATGACTGCAATCTAATCAATGCTAACAGGCTATTTAGGTTAGCTGTATCTACATATTGCATCATAGCTCGTTTGTAGGTATATTTGAGCTCATTTATTTTCCTTTACTTATGTCCTCTGTGTATTTAATTTATATTTGCATGTCTCATGACACATTATATGTGTGTAACATTGGCTGCATTTCTGATAGTTTGATCCAGACCACAGCAAACGTTACAAAGCATGCCAAAGATTGTATTAAATCCATTAGAAAATGACACACACAGTCATTTCCGGGAGTTATCACATCTTTTGAGAACCCCTCCATTTTACTAATGTTTTTCAATGTTTTAAAAATGCGTAGAATAAATAAATATTAAATTTCAACATTTCTATCAACGACGATTAACATCAGCCTTTGATAGTAGGCTATTATAGCTAATATAGACACTTACATCATGTGTTGCCTTTAATAAAACACTTACTAGTGGGGCAAAAAAGTATTTAGTCAGCCACCGATTGTGCAAGTTCTCCCACTTAAAATGATGACAGAGGTCTGTACTTTTCATCATAGGTACACTTCAACTGTGAGAGACAGAATGTGAAGAAAAAATTCACATTGTAGGAATTTTAAAGAATTTATTTGAAAATTATGGTGGAAAATAAGTATTTGGTCAACCATTCAAAGCTCTCACTGATGGAAGGAGGTTTTGGCTCAAAATCTCACGATACATGGCCCCATTCATTCTTTCCTTAACACGGATCAATCGTCCTGTCCCCTTAGCAGAAAAACAGCCCCAAAGCATGATGTTTTCACTCCCATGCTTCACAGTAGGTATGGTGTTCTTGGGATGCAACTCAGTATTCTTCTTCCTCCAAACACGACGAGTTGAGTTTATACCAAAAAGTTCTATTTTGGTTTCATCTGACCACATGACATTCTCCCAATCCTCTGCTGTATCATCCATGTATCCATTTTGGTATCAACTCAAGTCGTGGTGTTTGGAGGAAGAAGAATACTGAGTTGCATCCCAAGAACACCATACCTACTGTGAAGCATGGGGGTGGAAACATCATGCTTTGGGGCTGTTTTTCTGCTAAGGGGACAGGACGATTGATCCGTGTTAAGGAAAGAATGAATGGGGCCATGTATCGTGAGATTTTGAGCCAAAACCTCCTTCAATCAGTGAGAGCTTTGAATGGTTGACCAAATACTTATTTTCCACCATAATTTACAAATAAATTATTTAAAATTGTGAATTCCTGGAATTTTTTTCCACATTCAGTCTCTCACAGTTGAAGTGTACCTATGATGAAAATTACAGACCTGTGTCATCATTTTAAGTGGGAGAACTTGCAAAATCAGTGGCTGACTAAATAGTTATTTGCTCCATTGTATAAAAGGCGGCTTTGAACAGATTTTTAATTTTTGGTCCAATATTGTTCTTCCAACATTTTGGCTTGCCGACCCCTGTCCTAACCCAGAGTTAGTAAGGAGGTTTTAAAAGTAATTGAAGATAAATTCACCAGGTGGTCTGTTTCCAGCACAGAGATGAGGCCATTCCAGTTGTCAAGGTCGTAGTTCACCCTGAAGTAACCCGACACGTTTGTGTTGGCCAGCACCCAATTGTGTTCCGAAACCTTCATCTGAGGGTAGGTGTCTGTTGAAAATGTTGTAAAAAAGGAAGTTGAAGCGAGCCGTGGTATACACAAGTACCTGAGTACTACAGTCGCACAAGTACCTGTTTTATGAAGGAGCCAGTACTGTTGCTGTTCCACACCGGTCTTTATCCATTTAATAGGCACAAACCATGTATAACTGGGAGGAGAAAGAGGAGGAACCAGGTAAAAATGAAGAAATACAATGTATAAGGCATGCTGTGCACTCTTGTGACTATTCTAGTCCACTGTGCTGCAAAATACAGTCTGGTGTGCTGTGGGAGATTATCTAATTTCACCTATTTGGGTTACAAATATTTTTTGCAAACCAGTAATTATAGTCTGCAAATTATACTATCAAACTAAAGCCCGGCAGAGTAACCATGTCATACTCTTCCATAAAAGTAGGTGGCAGCCGGTAGCTAATTGCTTTGTAAATGTCGGAAACAGTGGGAGGCAGCGTGCAGGTAAAAAGGTGTCTAATGCTTAAACCAAAAATAAACAAAAGGTGAGTGCCCCTAAGAAAAGGCATTGAAGCTTAGGGAAGGCTATGCGGAACAAAACTAAAACTGAACTGGCTACAAAGTAAACAAAAACAGAATGCTGGACGACAGCAAAAACTTACTGTGGAGCAACGTCCCCTCTAAAGTATGCGCCTGTGCAATTGCACACTGCTCACGCGTCCTCTGCACACGGCAAATCTGGGCCGCGCACAAAATCGAATAAAAAGATAAGCGCATAACAGTGTGCACGTCTGCCGTCGCTCACATGTCCGCCACTGAATGCTCAAGGAGTTTCTGCGTTTGTTCACACAAATGAACAATTGGAGGGAAAATTGCTGTGGAGCACTTACTGAACTTACAGTGCCGTGAGATACAGTCTGGTGTGCCGTGGGAGATTATCTAATTTCAACTATTTGGGTAAAAAATATTTTTTGCAAACCAGTAATTGTAGTCTGCAAATCATGTGTTGTTGTTGAGTGTAGGTGCTGTCTAGAGCCCGGCAGAGTAACCGTGTAATACCTTTCCATATCAGTTGGTGGCAGCCGGTAGCTAATTGCTTTGTAGATGTCGGAAACAGTGGGAGGCAGCGTGCAGGTAAAAAGGTGTCTAATGCTTAAACCAAAAATAAACAAAAGGTGAATGCCCCTAAGAAAAGGCATTGAAGCTTAGGGAAGGCTATGCAGAACAAAACTAAAATTGAACTGGCTACAAAGTAAACAAAAACAGAATGCTGGACGACAGCAAAAACTTACTGTGGAGCAACGTCCCCTCTAAAGTATGCGCCTGTGCAATTGCACACTGCTCACGCGTCCTCTGCACACGGCAAATCTGGGCCGCGCACAAAATCGAATAAAAAGATAAGCGCATAACAGTGTGCACGTCTGCTGTCGCTCACATGTCCGCCACTGAATGCTCAAGGAGTTTCTGCGTTTGTTCACACAAATGAACAATTGGAGGGAAAATTGCTGTGGGGCACTTACTGAATGTACAGTGCCGTGAGATACAGTCTGGTGTGCCGTGGGAGATTATCTCATTTCAACTATTTGGGTAAAAAATATTTTTTGCAAACCAGTAATTGTAGTCTGCAAATCATGTGTTGTTGTTGAGTGTCGGTGCTGTCTAGAGCCCGGCAGAGTAACCGTGTAATACCTTTCCATATCAGTTGGTGGCAGCCGGTAGCTAATTGCTTTGTAGATGTCGGAAACAGTGGGAGGCAGCGTGCAGGTAAAAAGGTGTCTAATGCTTAAACCAAAAATAAACAAAAGGTGAATGCCCCTAAGAAAAGGCATTGAAGCTTAGGCTATGCAGAACAAAACTAAAACTGAACGGGCTACAAAGTAAACAAAAACAGAATGCTGGACGACAGCAAAAACTTACTGTGGAGCACTTACTGAACTTACTGTGCCGTGAGATACAGTCTGGTGTGCCGTGGGAGATTATCTAATTTCACCTATTTGGGTTAAAAAAAAATTTGCAAACCAGAAATTGTAGTCTGCAAATTATGTGTTGTTGTTGAGTGTCGGTGCTGTCTAGAGCTGGGCAGAGTAACCGTGTAATACTCTTCCATATCAGTAGGTGGCAGCCATCAGCTAATTGCTTTGTAGATGTCGGAAACAACGACGATGGTTTGTCACAACATGCAGACGACAGCTGGAGGCAGCGCGTAGGTAAAAAGGTGTCTAATGCTTAAAACAAAAATAAACAAAAGGTGAGTGCCCCTAAGAAAAGGCATTGAAGCTTAGGCAAGGCTATGCAGAACCAAACTAAAACTGAAAAGGCTAAAAAATAAACAAAAACAGAATGCTGGACGACAGCAAAGACTTACTGTGGAGCAAAGACGGCGTCCACAATGTACATCCGAACATGACATGACAATCAATGATGTTCCCACAAAGAAAGATAAAAACAACTGAAACATTCTTGAATGAGAATCAGCACCTCCAAGTCCGAGTCCATGGTTCTCGCCCGGAAAAGGGTGGAGTGCCATCTCCGGGTTGGGGAGGAGACCCTGCCCCAAGTGGAGGAGTTCAAGTACCTAGGAGTCTTGTTCACGAGTGAGGGAAGAGTGGATCGTGAGATCAACAGGCGGATCGGTGCGGCGTCTTCAGTAATGCGGACGTTGTACCGATCCGTTGTGGTGAAGAAGGAGCTGAGCCGGAAGGCAAAGCTCTCGATTTACCGGTCGATCTACGTTCCCATCCTCACCTATGGTCATGAGCTTTGGGTCATGACCGAAAGGATAAGATCACGGGTACAAGCGGCCGAAATGAGTTTCCTCCGCCGTGTGGCGGGTCTCTCCCTTAGAGATAGGGTGAGAAGCTCTGCCATCCGGGAGGAACTCAAAGTAAAGCCGCTGCTCCTCCACATGGAGAGGAGCCAGATGAGGTGGTTCGGGCATCTGGTCAGGATGCCACCCGAACGCCTCCCTAGGGAGGTGTTTAGGGCACGTCCAACCGGTAGGAGGCCACGGGGAAGACCCAGGACACGTTGGGAAGACTATGTCTCCCGGCTGGCCTGGGAACGCCTCGGGATCCCCCGGGAAGAGCTAGACGAAGTGGCTGGGGAGAGGGAAGTCTGGGTTTCCCTGCTTAGGCTGTTGCCCCCGCGACCCGACCTCGGATAAGCGGAAGATGATGGACATTCTTGATTGCTAAAACCAAGTAGATGCAGGGAAATACTCAAAGGAAGACATGAAACTGCTACAGGAAAATACCAAGAAAAAAGAAAAAGCCACCAAAATAGGAGCGCAAGACAAGAAGTAAAACACTACACACAGGAAAACAGCAAAAAATTCAAAATAAGACACGGCGTGATGTGACATGTGGTGACAGTACACCTACTTTGAGACTAGAGCTATAGTGATGCATGCTTGGTTAAGGTTTAAAGTCATTTCCAACAATTGCGACAACGACTTTTTACTGTCAAGTGAGATTTTAGTTTTTAATGATTCCTGCCGGTGGTGTGCCTCCGGATTTTTTCAACGCAAAAAATGCGCCTTCTGTTTTCTGCTCTCAACCCCCCCCCCTCCTGCGTGGAGTGGTTTTGAGGTGACCACAGATGAGGCGCTAGCTGTTCAAAGTCGACCACTTAGCTGATAAGTGGACCACTTATCTGTGCATCAGTTGGGGACGTCTCTGCGCTACTGACTTGTCTCCACTCAAGATGATCCCCTGCTGGCCCCACTGTGGACTGGACTCTCACACTATTAACTAAATACACTCGACGTCTATTGCACCGGTCGCCCAAATCTGTGGTCCCCTCCAAGGTTCTTTATTGTATCCCATTGGTTTGAGTTTTTTCTTGCCCTGATGTGGGATCTGAGCCGAGGATGTCGTTGTGGCTTGTGCAGCCCTTTGAGCTACTTGTGATCAAGGGCTATATGAATCAACTTTGATTGATTGGGCTCGGGATCTTTCTGTGTGGAGTTTGCATGTTTTCCCCGTGACTGCGTGGGTTTCCTCCGGGTACTCTGGCTTCCTCCCACCTCCAAAAACACGTATTTGGGGATAAGTTGATTGGCAACACTAAATGGTCCTTACTGTGTGAATGTGAGTTTAAATGTTGTCTGTCTATCTGTGTTGGCCCTGTGAAGAGGTGGCGACTTGTCCAGGGAAACAGCTGAGATAGGCTCCAGCACCCCCCGAATGGGAAAAGCGGTAGAAAATGGATGGATGGATGGATGATTGATGACTGTTAGTGATTCCCAAAGCCCAAAAAAAGTCTGCGGGCTATAGAGCGTTTTCCGTTCGGGCTCCAGTACTCCCGGTAACAGTTCGAGATGCCACCTCAGTAGAAGCATTTAAGTCTCACCTTAAAACTCATTTGTATACTCTAGCCTTTAAATAGACTCCCTTTTTAGACCAGTTGATCTGCCGTTTCTTTTCTTTTTCTTCTATGTCCCACTCTCCCTTGTGGAGGGGGTCCGGTCCGATCCGGTGGCCATGTACTGCTTGCCTGTGTATCGGCTGGGGACATCTCTGCGCTGCTGATCCGCCTCCGCTTGGGATGGTTTCCTGCTGGCTCCGCTGTGAACGGGACTCTCGCTGCTGTGTTGGATCCGCTTTGGACTGGACTCTCGCGACTGTGTTGGATCCATTGTGGATTGAACTTTCACACTATCATGTTAGACCCGCTCGACATCCATTGCTTTCCTCCTCTCCAAGGTTCTCATAGTCATCATTGTCACCGACGTCCCACTGGGTGTGAGTTTTCCTTGCCCTTAGGATGTCGTGGTGGTTTGTGCAGCCCTTTGAGACACTGTCCCGGCAAGAAATCTGCGTTCAAAGGACTCCGGCTTGTTAGTGATTCCCAAAGCCCAAAAAAAGTCTGCGGGCTATAGAGCGTTTTCCGTTCGGGCTCCAGTACTCTGGAATGCCCTCCCAGTAACAGTTCGAGATACCACCTCAGTAGAAGCATTTAAGTCTCACCTTAAAACTCATTTGTATACTCTAGCCTTTAAATAGACTCCCTTTTTAGACCAGTTGATCTGCCGTTTCTTTTCTTTTTCTTCTATGTCCCACTCTCCCGTGTGGAGGGGGTCCGGTCCGATCCGGTGGCCATGTACTGCTCGCCTGTGTATCGGCTGGGGACATCTCTGCGCTGCTGATCCGCCTCCGCTTGGGATGGTTTCCTGCTGGCTCCGCTGTGAACGGGACTCTCGCTGCTGTGTTGGATCCGCTTTGGACTGGACTCTCGCGACTGTGTTGGATCCATTGTGGATTGAACTTTCACAGTATCATGTTAGACCCGCCCGACATCCATTGCTTTCCTCCTCTCTAAGGTTCTCATAGTCATCATTGTCACCGACGTCCCACTGGGTGTGAGTTTTCCTTGCCCTTAGGATGTCGTGGTGGTTTGTGCAGCCCTTTGAGACACTAGTGATTTAGGGCTATATAAGTAAACATTGATTGATTGATTGATTGATACAATGATTCTTACTTGAACTGAGACGGCCTCTCCACCTCAGAGTTTGGATCCACCAGGAAGTGTTTCTGGGTGATACTTCCAGTCCGGGTGTCAATGGTCACCAACGGGAAGCCCATTTGAAGAGTCCAGCGATGCATGATATCATGGACAGTGCGTGGGATATGTACGTCGGGAGTGTTGTCAACTGCCTAGAAACCAACAGGAGGAAGAAATGAAACCAAGGCATGGGAAACCCAAGACAGTCCAACCAACCTTCTGGAGATGGTCCCACAGGTCTGAATACATGGTGCTGCCAAAGGCAAATGATTTGAGGTAAGACTGGAGAGAGAAAGCAACATCAGGGCAATCAACCAAGCTGAGGATGGTGCGAGCTACTCACACTGAGCCCCTTGGCGAACACAGGCTCGGTAAGAAAGCCGGACAGCATCCTGAGCACCGCCGCCCCCTAAAAGCGACACAAGACTTTGTTGGTCCTCGGCTTCTCATAAATCGCAGATGACAACATTTCCTCGCTGACCTTGCTGTAGGAGATGCTGCCGAACATCTCGCTGATCTGAGCGGGGCTGTTGACCTCATCTTCTCTCCGAGACAAAGGGTGAGAAGAGGCCAGGCTGTCTACGGACATCACCCTATAGATGTCGTCTAGGACGATCTGGTCTTTCTATAGCAGAGCACAAAGGGGAATTTAGTAAGGTTCGGGTGTGCGGGAACTGCGACTGATGTCCCACAATGTTCCAGGAGGGCTCGGCGTAGTCTGCACCCAGGTACTCCACGTAGGACGCAAAGCCTTCGTTCAGCCACAAATCATTCCACCATTGCATGGTCACCAGGTTACCAAACCACTAAAATAAAACACAAGCAGTTGGAAACAGTTTTAACCACAGTTTTTAACAATTCTTGACTCATACAACCCTAGGTGATGATTTGGCATCTTGCTTTCTAAGCACATGAGATGCAGAACTGCAAAGTATGGAAGTATTTGTATTATCACAATCCGGTAGGGGTGTAACGGTACGTGTATTTGTATTGAACCGTTTCGGTACGGGGGCGTACCGAATGAGTTTCTAAGCTAAAGTCTTAACAAGCTGCTTTGCTTCTTTTGCCTCTGTCTCAGCACCCAGCATTGTCCCACCCACACAACCATCTGATTGGTTACATATATAGCGGTAACAGCCAATCAGCAGTGCGTGTTCAGAGCCCATGTAGTAAATGCTTCAGCGTCTAGCAGATAGGTGTTTAGCAGGTGAGCATAAGGCAGCGTACTCTCCCTAAATGATAATAAACACCTCCCAGTCAACTACTACTAACATCACTATGAGCCCGTTGACCTTCTAGAAACTTAAACTGCAGCTCAGCTCGCTCGCAGTTCTGGCTTGAGGTGAAGACTAATTAGCTTTTACAGTAACGTTAGCTCATTTTTGCGGTGTGTGCGCGTGCGAACGTGCGTGTGTGTGTTTTACGTACAGAAAGGCTTTGAATGGCAGGGTCCCTGCTAACACATGTTGATACAAATATAACATTTACATAATAAAAATCAACTACAGGCTTCCCAAATGCTGTGATAAATTAAGCATGATGAGTTGACTTGAAACTTGTTAATGTCGCACTTTTTATATGTAAAGAAAAGTTTTGTCATTTTATTTAATCTGAGCAACAATTTGAGGCAGTTTAATGTTGATTAACGTGGGCAGAATTATTATAGTGTTCCCAATGTTAAAAGGATAAAGCCATTGTTTACAAATTTGGTAAATAAATAACCAAAACATTTATATTTTGTTGTTTTCTTACTGTACCAAAAATTAACGGAACCGTGACCTCTAAACCGAGGTATGCACCGAACCAAAATTGTTGTGTACCGTTACACCCCTACAATCCGGTTGTGCACTGATTGCTGGACAGAAGACGTATTGCTGAGACCTGGTGTGCGAGCTCGTGGGCGATGACGCCTGCGACTCGATATTTGTTCCCCATGGAGGATTTGGCGGGGTCGTACAGCAGGGCCGTCTCCCTGTACATGACCAGGCCCCAGTTCTCCATCGCACCGGCGTTGAAATCCGGCAAAGCCACTTGATCTGGTTGATCAAAGAATAAAAAAATATTACAGTACAGTAAAAGCTACCTTACTACTTTTTAGCACAATAAAGGTGTGGACATTTATGTGGATGATGCCTTAAAACACACCGTTAGGCTTTTTAATCTGGCCCGTCGGACATTCTCAAATAATTGTTTTAGATCTTTAAGATGGAAAGTGTAGCTGCCATTATGGTATGCAGTCATGTTTTCAAATGACCGTGATTCTTGAACTATACAAAGTATTTCAATGGTTGGAATCTGCTGTTTTGCATGATATACAGGGGGGCAAAAAAGTATTTAGTCAGACACCGATTGTGCAAGTTCTCCCACTTAAAATGATGACAGAGGTCTGTAATGTTCATCATAGGTACACTTCAACTGTGAGAGACAGAATGTGAAAAAAAAATCCTGGAATTCACATTGTTGGAATTTTAAAGAATTTATTTGTAAATTATGGTGGAAAATAAGTGTTTGGTCAACCATTCAAAGCTCTCACTGATGGAAGGAGGTTTTGGCTCCAAATCTCACGATACATGGCCCCATTCATTCTTTCCTTAACACGGATCAATCGTCTTGTCCCCTTAGCAGAAAAACAACCCCAAAGCATGATGTTTCCACCCCCATGCTTCACAGTAGTTATGGTGTTCTTGGGATGCAACTCAGTATTCTTCTTCCTCCAACCACCACCAGTTGAGTTTATACCAAAGCGTTCTATTTTGGTTTCATCTGACCACATGACATTCTCCCAATCCTCTGCTGTATCATCCATGTATCCATTTTGGTATAAACTCAACTCGTTGTGTTTGGAGGAAGAAGAATACTGAGTTGCATCCCAAGAACACCATACCTACTGTGAAGCAGGGGGTGGAAACATCATGCTTTGGGGCTGTTTTTCTGCTAAGGGGACAGGATTCCCTGTTTTGTTTCCATGAAAACCCATTAGTTTTCACCTGTCCTCGTGTAACGTACCTGATTCATTTGGACTGACGCACCTGTTGTTCATCACGCCACCACTATTTAAGCCTGTAGTTGCCAGGCAGTTAGCCTGGCGACATCACATTCATGCTCTGCACTCTTGACACTCTGAGTATTCTGTCCAGGTCAGAGTTCATGCTGCTCTTTTCTTGCCACGTACGTTTTTTTTTGTTTATTCAAGCCACAGTTCTACCTCAGTAGAAGCATTTGAGTCTTATCTTAAAACTCATTTGTATACTCTAGCCTTTAAATAGACCCGGTGGCCATGGATGAAGTATTGGCTGTCCAGAATCGGGACCCAGGATCGACCGCTCACCTGTGTATATGTTAACTGGCTGTCCAGCTTTGCACACGTAAACGCGCTGCAGCACTGCTTTTATCGGAGCACCTACACCATATTGCCAAAAGCATTTGTAATGATTAGAATAATTTTGGACTTCATTGTGTCGAGAGTGAAATTTGGTGGAGGAGGAATTATGATGTGGGGTTGTTTTTCCAGAAGTTGGGCTTGGCCCCTTAGTTCCAGTGAAAGTAACTTTGACTCTACGATACCAAAACATTTTGGACAATTCCATGCTCTTAACCTCGTGGGAACACTTTGGACAGGGCCCCTTCCTCTTCCGACATGACTGTGCACCAGTGCACAAAGCACGGTCCATAAAGACATGGATAACAGAGTGTGGTGTGGATGAACTTGACTGGCCTGCACAGAGTCCTGACCTGAACCCGATAGAACGCCTTTGGGATGAATTAGAACGGAGACTGAAAGCCAGGCTTCGTCGACCAACATCAGTGTGTAACCTCACCAATGAGCTTTTGGAAGAATGGTGGAAAATTCCAATAAACACACTCTGCAACCTTGTGGACAGCCTTCCCAGAAGAGTTGAAGCTGTAATAGTGTTACGACTCAGACTCCTGCCACCACCGCTCATTCATATGTGCGCTCCAGTGAGAGCATTGCGGGCCACGCCCATGGGCATTCTATCTACGCTGTGGGCGCACCTCTGCTCGGCTGCATGAGATCTGCAATCAGCGCACCTGCCTTATATGAAGGAGCTGCCTTTTTAAGCCCGCACAACCTGCCATCCCGTGCCAGAGTATAGTCTTCTGCACCTTTGTAAGCATCCCGTGTCTGACTTCCATCCCCCGAAGTCGCTCTTCCCCTGTGACTTCCGTGTTTCCGTTGTGTCTGATGTTCCTGTTGTCTTCCCGCAACGCTTCCCGTGTTCTCCTGTGATCCCATGTTGTTCCGCTTGCCTCTCGTACTGTCCTTTTGGATTCTCGACCTTCCGCTCTGACACGTTTCTCTCGACGCCTCTCGGTCGCCTTGGATCATCTGCCTGCCTCACGGACTTCCGTGTTCCTTCGCTCTCGTTTAACATTTACGGTAACACTTAACAGCTAATCTGCACACATTATCTTACACCATACACACTCTTGGACTTTGTCACGCGCCATTTCCTTTGTTAGTTTAATTGTTTGTTTATTATATATAGTGTCTATATATAATAAATACTTAGAACTTTGGATCCCCTGGTGTCTGTTGCCGTCACCTCCCCTCAGTCCTTACATAACAAATAGCTGCAGAAGGTGGACTGACATCATATTGAACCCTATGGGTAAGGAATGGGATGGCACTTCAAGTTCATTTGTGAGTCAAGGCAGGTGGCTAAATACTTTGGGCAATATAGTGTATATCAAGGTGGTATAATCCGATACGTGTTTATGTGCTAACATCTCTATCGGATCTGGTGACCCCAAAAATTCACTGCAGTCCATTGATTGGTATTCAGAGAATCATCATTAAAAGCGCAAATATATATTTCCCAAAATAAAGCTGCTTTGATTCCTCACTAATAAATGCACTGACGCAGATGGCATAAGCACCCGGTGACTAATTGTTGCAATAATCATGTATGTACATATATATATATATATATATATATATATATATATATATATATATATATATATATATATATATGTATATATATATATATATATTTATATATATATATATATCTAAAAATATATGTGTATATATATATATATATATATATATATATATATATATATATATATATATATATATATATATATATATATATAAAATCACACAACTTTAGTATGCCTAAAGTCTGTTGCTATAGTTATTAGCTATTGTGCTCAAGCTGCATTTTTTTTCTATCTGTGCAAGGACAAAACTTTTTGTCTGAGGGGTGGCCTCAGCCGCAGATGTTATCTTGTTTTAGCCCGCTAACAGCCAAGGACTTCAAGGACCTCAACGAAGATAAGATGACAGCACGCAGAGGAAGCATAAACAAGGAAATCACAAGGCCCAGCACATTCCGTCACATATTGTGCGTACTGGACCTGCTTTGCATAGTATATGTGACCACTCTTTTTAGAGGTGGCCTCAGTGATGTTGAATATGGAACTCCTGAATAAATAGAGGGACGCGGGAGCTGAACCTGAGAGCGTAGGGCGAGACTGTGAATAAGTGTGCAGCTCCATGCGTTCTCCTCATGAGCTAAATTGAACTCTGTCTCTGCATGGTTCTTTGCTTCTTGTCTATTTTAATAGATTTCTTTAGTGTACTAACTAACAAACAGGCTACGACTTAATGACCTGTTTCTCGAGAATTTATGAGGCGGTTGTAAAAAAACCCACATATTTTTGGATTATTTGGAAAAAAACTTTGAACACACCAGTCAAAGATCCTGTATATGAGTTGTTTTGGTTATGTGTGCTACACTGACTCACCTGACTTGGGGAGTGGATACGCAATGTTGTAGTAGCGTTCATAGAACTGCAGAATGCGTCCGGTGATATTGAGAGCGTAGTCGCCCTGCCCGTCTTCAATGGCCTTTCTTCGCGCCCAGACGCGCACCTGTCCGAGAATAGAATCAGTTCTCTGGAACCGAGCACCGTGGAGAGTTTGTTTCTTACCTGCACACCCTTGTGTTGCTCCAACTCTTTGTAGGAAAAATCGCTAACAATGAACGCCAACAGGTAGGTGGACATTTTGGCTGTGGGCTCGAAGGTCGTGATTCGGACCGCAGTGTCCTCAATGACGGTGTCTTCCACATCTACAGGGAGAAAGTCATACAGTCGTGGTCAAAAGTTTTCATACACTTGTAAAGAACGTAATATCATGGCTGTCTTGAGTTTCCAATCATTTCTACAAACCCTGTTTCCATATGAGTTGGGAAATTGTGTTAGATGTAAATATAAACGGAATATGATGATTTTGCAAATAATTTTCAACCCATATTCAGTTGAATATGCTACAAAGACAACATATTTGTTGTTCAAACTGATGAACATTTTTTTTTTTTGCTAATAATCATTAACTTTAGAATTTGATGCCAGCAACACGTGACAAAGAAGTTGGGAAAGGTGACAATAAATACTGATAAAGTTGAGGAATGCTCATCAAACACTTATTTGGAACATCCCACAGGTGTGCAGGCTAATTGGGAACAGGTGGGTGCCATGATTGGCTATAAAAACAGCCTCCCAAAAAATGCTCAGTCTTTCACAAGAAAGGATGGGGCGAGGTACACCCCTTTGTCCACAACTGCGTGAGCAAATAGTCAAACAGTTTAAGAACAACCTTTCTCAAAGTGCGATTGCAAGAAATTTAGGGATTTCAACATATCAATCAATCAATCAATGTTTACTTATATAGCCCTAAATCACTAGTGTCTCAAAGGGCTGCACAAACCACTACTACATCCTCGGTAGGCCCACATAAGGGCAAGGAAAACTCACACCCAGTGGGACGTCGGTGACAATGATGACTATGAGAACATGATACTGTGAAAGATCAATCCATAATGGATCCAACACAGTCGCGAGAGTCCAGTCCAGAGCGGATCCAACACAGCAGCGAGAGTCCCGTTCACAGCGGAGCCAGCAGGAAACCATCCCAAGAGGAGGCTGATCAGCAGCGCAGAGATGTCCCCAGCCGATACACAGGCGAGCAGTACATGGCCACCGGATCGGACCGGACTCCCTCCACAAAGGAGAGTGGGACATAGAAGAAAAAGAAAAGAAACGGCAGATCAACTGGTCTAGAAAGGGAGTCTATTTAAAGGCTAGAGCATACAAATGAGTTTTAAGGTCCATAATATCATCAAAAGGTTCATAGATCCTGGAGAAATCACTCCACGTAAGAGGCATGGCCAGAAACCAACATTGAATGACCGTGACCTTCGATCCCTCAGATGGCACTGTATCAAAAACCGACATCAATCTCAAAAGATATCACCACATGGGCTCAGGAACACTTCAAAAAACCACTGTCACTAAATACAGTTCGTCGCTACATCTGTAAGTGCAAGTTAAAGCTCTACTATGCAAAGCGAAAGCCATTTATCAACAACATCCAGAAACGCCGCAGGCTTCTCTGGGCCCGGGACCATCTAAGATGGACTGATGCAAAGTGGAAAAGTGTTCTGTGGTCTGACGAGTCATCATTTCAAATTGTTTTTGGAAATATTCGACATCGTGTCATCCGGACCAAAGGGGAGCGAACCATCCAGACTGTTATGGACGCAAAGTTCAAAAGCCAGCATCTGTGATGGTATGGGGGTGCATTGGTGCCCAAGGCATGGGTAACTGACACATCTGCGAAGGCACCATTAATGCTGAAAGGTACATACAGGTTTTGGAACAACATATGCTGCCATCTAAGCGCCATCTTTTTCATGGACGCCCCTGCTTATTTCAGCAAGACAATGCCAAGCCACATTCAGCACGTGTTACAACAGCATGGCTTCATAAAAAAAAGAGTGCGGGTACTTTCCTGGCCCGCCTGCAGTCCAGACCTGTCTCCCATTGAAAATGTGTGGCGCATTATGAAGCGTAAAATACGACAGCGTTGAACGACGGAAGCTCTACATAAAACTAGAATTGGAAAGAATTCCACTTTCAAAGCTTCAACAATTAGTTTCCTCAGTTCCCAAACGTTTATTGAGTGTTGTTAAAAGAAAAGGTGATGTAACACCGTGGTGAACATGCCCTTTCCCAACTACTTTGGCACGTGTTGCAGCCATGAATTTCAAAGTTAATTATTATTTGCAAAAAAAAAAAAAATTCTGAGTTTGAACATCAAATATTTTGTCTTTGTAGTGCATTCAACTGAATATGGGTTGAAAAGGATATGCAAATCATTGTATTCCGTTTATATTTACATCTAACACAATTTCCCAACTCTTATGGAAATGGGGTAACTCTTATTTTTATTATGGAGTGATTGTAGCAAATACTTGTTTCATTGAAGTTTGGTTCTTTTATGAAATGATTATGGGTCTACTGAAAATGTGACCAAATGTGCTGGGTCGTAAGTATACATACAGCAATGTTAATATTATATGTCCCTTGGCAAGTTTCACTGCAAACTCATATTCATCTACTTGTCAATTATCGGCTTACATCTACACTTCTTAAACTTTACTAAGCATTTGTTTCAAGCTAGTTTAGCGGTTAGCTTATCTATTAGCATGCCTGCTCCTGGTTTATTCTCTGTGTGTAACACGTTTAGCCTCATCCTCCAATGATAACACTACTTAAGAAACTAGAAAATGCAGATTATTATTATTATTATTATTATTATTAAGGGGAGCGTCTACACTGTGTAAAGAGACACATAATTGGTGCTGGCCACCTGTCAGTCAAAAAAAGTGTCAGTCAGACAGGATCTGTGTTTGTGATTGACATTAAAAGACCCCTAAATGGTGGCATGCACCCCCGTATGAGCTGAATAGATTGTTGAATTGTTTTTTATCTGTCCTGTCCAGCCACTAAGGCAAATCATATTGTTGATGGAGATCAGGGATGTCCAACTGGTTTTCATTGAGGGCCACATCACAGTTATGGCTGCCATCAGAGGGCCGCTTGTAACAGCGAATAATGTATGAATTTGCCTCTGTATTTCATTAT
>NC_084612.1:2611149-2693649 GCF_033978795.1 Nerophis ophidion
CCTTCAGACATTTGAAGACCACCGTCGAGTGTCCGGTGAAGATGAAAAGGCCGCTGCTCGCGTTGGGCTCCAAGCGGGGCCACAGCGTCACCTCGTAGGAGTCTGGAACGAGCGAGCCTGGGAGTCTGTACTGGTCCCACGGATCGTCCGAGACGGGCACATGTGTGCTGCTTGGTGTGGTGTCTGTGCTCTTGCTTGCTACTGCTTGGTCTCTAGCTCTGAATCGGTTCTTAATCCTCTCCTTGTTGTAAGCGACAGACAAAGCGATGATGGTCACCAGGGCGCTGAACGCCAGCAACAGAAGCACGAATCCCACGTTCCTGCTGATATAGTAGGCTTTCCCCATGTCCAGGATGGGGGTCACTGCAGGACTCGGATGGCTCTCAGTCAGATGCTATTTCACTTTGGAAAGTCCCGTCTCCCGTCAGTTAGTAGTTCAGCTGATACAAGGACATGGTTATAAGACCTGGAAAGGGAGGTAAGGGTGGACTGTCAATATGCATCGATTGATTGCTATAGGTATGTTAATATGCGTTCATTGATTGGTAAAAGGTATGTCAATATGCGGCGATTGATTGGTAAAGGTATGTTAATATGTGGCAATTGATTGGTATAGGTATGTTAATATGCAGCGATTGCCTGGTATAGGTATGTCAATATGCAGCGATTGATTGGTATAGGTATGTCAATATGAGGCGACTGATTGGTATAGGTATGTCAAAATGTGGCGTTTGATTGCTATAGGTATGTCAATATGCAGCCATTGATTGGTATAGGTATGTTAATATGCAGGGATTGCCTGGTATAGGTATGTCAATATGCGGCCATTGATTGCTATAGGTATGTCAATATGCGGCCATTGATTGGTATAGGTATGTCAATATGAGGCGACTGATTGGTATAGGTATGTCAAAATGTGGCGTTTGATTGCTATAGGTATGTCAATATGCAGCCATTGATTGGTATAGGTATGTCAATATGCAGCCATTGATTGGTATAGGTATGTCAATATGCAGCCATTGCCTGGTATAGGTATGTCAATATGCAGCAATTTATTGGTATAGGTATGTCAATATGAGGCGACTGATTGGTATAGGTATGTCAAAATGTGGCGTTTGATTGCTATAGGTATGTCAATATGCAGCCATTGATTGGTATAGGTATGTCAATATGCAGCCATTGATTGGTATAGGTATGTCAATATGCAGCCATTGATTGGTATAGGTATGTCAATATGCAGGGATTGCCTGGTATGTCAATATGCGGCGATTGATTGCTATAGGTATGTCAATATGAGGCGACTGATTGCTATAGGTATGTCAATATGCGGCCATTGAATAGTATACAGTGGGGCAAAAAAGTATTTAGTCAGCCACCGATTGTGCAAGTTCTCCCACTTAAAATGATGACAGAGGTCTGTAATGTTCATCATAGGTACACTTCAACTGTGAGAGACAGAATGAGGAAAAAAAATCCAGGCATTCACATTGTAGGAATTTTAAAGAATTTATTTGTAAATTGTGGTGGAAAATAAGAATTTGGTCAACCGTTCAGAGCTGTCGCTGATGGAAGGAAGTTTTGGCTCAAAATCTCACGATACATGGCCCCATTCATTCTTTCCTTAACACGGATCAATCGTCCTGTCCCCTTCGCAGAAAAACAGCCCCAAAGCATGATGTTTCCACCCCCATGCTTCACAGTAGGTATGGTGTTCTTGGGATGCAACTCAGTATTCTTCTTCCTCCAAACACGACGAGTTCATTTTATACCAAAATGGGTGATACAGCAAAAAAATATAACCTTTTGGTATAAACTCAACTCGTCTGACAGAAAAATAATAGGAGAGGGAAGTCTGGGCTTCCCTGCTTAGGCTGCTGCCCCCGCGACCCAACCTCGGATAAGCGGAAGAAGATGGATGGATGGATGAAAAATAATAGACACAAACGACTTAGAAAATAAATTTCTTCTTCAAAAAGGAGTATGTTTTTGTGTTTAATGAGCTAGATGGCTACACATGTGATAAGTTAGCAAATATCAAGTGGGATATATATATAAAGTTGTCAGATATTCATTTGTTACAACCGATTTAAGAGACTTTTAGAATATATTATAAGTAGGTAAAAAGGGTGCAGTGTAAAGCGGACTATTTACAATTTAAAGAACCAACGCTGAATCATTTTAATTATTTCCACATTCATTCTGCGCTGGATATACAGTATAACACAACAAGCAATAAGAACATCCCAAAAGTAATGATACTACATTACTGCTGCCGCTTTTACTACTGCAGTAGATCTGAGAAAAGTTCATAAGTCGTTCGTTCTCACTGACTTCACGACCGCAGAGCTGGTAGGCAAAAACAAAGAACAAAGAAATACAAAACCCCCTAAATGTGGCGTTGTGTAAACGCCGATAAAATTGTGGTTAAATCATTCAGAAAGAACTCTTTGTGGTGACATCCAACCAAATGTGGTGGAAATCGCATGAAAAACAACAATATTGTATTTTAACAAGGAAACCGCGATTGCGTGATATTTGACTTGTACAAACCCCGTTTCCATAAGAGTTGGGAAATTGTGTTAGATGTAAATATAAACGGAATACAATGATTTGCAAATCATTTTCAACCTATATTCAATTGAATGCACTACAAAGACAAGATATTTGATGTTCAAACTCATAAACTTTTTTTTTTTTTTGCAAACAATAATTAACTTAGAATTTCATGGCTGCAACACATGCCAAAGTAGTTGGGAAAGGGCATGTTCACCACTGTGTTACATCACATTTTCTTTTAACAACACTCAATAAACCATTCTTGTTTTATGTCAAACTTCAGTTGTTCAACAGTATTTTACGCTTCATAATGCGCCACACATTTTCGATGGGAGACGGGTCTGGACTGCAGGCGGGCCAGGAAAGTACCCGCATCCCTTTTTTACGAAGCCACGCTGTTGTATCACGTGCTGAATAAGCAGGGGCGTCGATGAAAAAGACGGCGCTTAGACGGCAGCATATGTTGTTCCAATGGTGCCTTCACAGATGTGTAAGTTACCCATGCCTTCGGCACTAATGCACCCCCATACCATCACAGATGCTGGCCTTTGAACTTTGCGTCCATAACAGTCTGGATGGTTCGCTTCCCCTTTGGTCCGGATGTCGAATATTTCCAAAAACAATTTGAAATGTGGACTCTTCAAACCACAGAACACTTTTCCACTTTGTATCAGTCCATCTTAGATGATCTCGGGCCCAGAGAAGCCGGCGGCGTTTCTGGATGTTGTTGATAAATGGCTTTCGCTTTGCATAGTAGAGCTTTAACTTGCACTTACAGATGTAGCGACCAACTGTATTTAGTGACAGTGGTTTTTTGAAGTGTTCCTGAGCCCATGTGGTGATATCCTTTAGAGAGTGATGTCGGTTTTTGATACGGTGCCGTCTGAGGGATCGAAGGTCACGGTCATTCAATGTTTATTTCCGGCCATGCCGCTTACGTGGAGTGATTTCTCCAGACTCTCTGAACCTTTTGATGATATTATGGAGCGTAGATGTTGAAATCCCTAAATTTCTTGCAATTGCACTTTGAGAAACTTTGTTCTTAAACTGTTTGACTATTTGCTCACGCAGTTGTGGACAAAGGGGTGTACCTCGCCCCGTCCTTTCTTGTGAAAGACTGAGCATTATTTGGGAAGCTGTTTTTATACCCAATCATGGCACCCACCTGTTCCCAATTAACCTGCACACATGTGAGATGTTCCAAATAAGTGTTTGATGAGCATTCCTCAACTTTATCAGTATTTATTGCCACCTTTCCCAAATTCTTTGTCACATGTTGCTGGCAGCATTCTAATGTTAATGAGTATTTGAAAAAAATAAAATGTTTATCAGTTTGAACATCAAATATGTTGTCTTTGTAGCATATTCAACTGAATATCCAATCCAATCCAATCCACTTTATTTATATAGCACATTTAAACAACAATAACGTTTCCAAAGTGCTGCACAGCCATGTTAAAAACATTATTATGCTCCACCAATGACTGAATAAAACAAAAAATGAATAAAAATAAAACCAATAAAAACAATATAAAAACAAATTTGATTAAAAACAATTTTAAAGGGTAAAATCAATTAAAACAGTCAAATAGAAATCAAAGTGTATAAAAAACACAGAGGACAGAGGACCACACAACTCACCTAGTGTTAAAAGCCAAAGAATAAAAGTGGGTCTTAAGACGAGACTTAAAAGAGTCCACTGTGGAAGCAGTTTGAACATGGAGGGGCAGAATGTTCCAGAGCTTAGGGCCGACCACAGAGAAGGTCCTGTCTCCCCTGGTCTTAAGTCTGGTCTTGGGCACCACGAGCTGGAACTGGCTCTCGGACCTCAGAGCGCGCGCAGGAATGTAAATTTGGATGAGGTCTGAGATATATTCAGGTGCCAGTCCATGTAAAGATTTAAAAACAAACAGCAATGTTTTAAAATCAATTCTAAAATGAACAGGGAGCCAGTGCAAACTCTGAAGAATTGGGGTTATATGCTGGCGTTTCCTGGCCCCTGTTAAAAGTCCTGCTGCCGCGTTCTGGACTAACTGCAACCGGGAGAGAGCTTTTTGGCTAATGCCAGCATAAAGTGCATTGCAGTAGTCCAGGCCACTTGAAATAAAAGCATGCACCACTTGTTCAAAAAGGTTAAAAGATAAAAACGGTTTAACCTTTACTAAAAGACGAAGGTGATAAAAACACGATTTTAAAACGCCATTGACTTGTTTGTCTAGTTTAAAATGGCTGTCTATAGTGACGCCATGTTTTGAAAATGATTTGCAAATCTTTGTATTCCGTTTATGTAGCACAATTTCCCAACTCATATGGAAACGGGGTTTGTGGTACTGAAAGATCAATGCTACTTACACAGCCACGACACATATCTAGCACACTAAACGTTATCATTTATGGATATCTTACCTTCGGAGGAAATTACAAACCACAATATCCATTTCCTTGTGCCAGAACCAGCATTTATCTCTCAAAATCAGAGTGACAAAGCATTAAATCTTACCAAAAAAGTGTCTCTCCGTTGACCTAGCCCCGTTCCGTGCCAGTGACCTGGGAAAACTGCGTCATATTCCAGGCTTTAATAGGCCCCTAATTTACTGAGCTTGACTACATGGGGGCACTTAGAGGCAACTTTACAAGCACCGTCTTGCAGAAGACATCAATGAATCTTTCAGGGCAGTCCAAAGAAATATCATTCACAGTCCGTAACTTTACACCTTAAAGGTACACAACATCTGGAACCCATGCACACAATCAAGACCCCCACCAAGACCACACAAATGGAGTGCAGTACACCATTCATGTTTTTATTACAGTGCATCTTGTCAAAAGGCAAACTTGGATATACTTTAGAGCAGGGGTTCTTAACCTTTTTGACCTTGGGACCCAACTTGTCCATGATACAGGGGCCCGGGACCCACTCAAATATTACCACTGAATTAGTAATCTTAGTCTTGAAGGGTGTGAAACTAATTTTGGCTGAGGGGCCGCATGGAGGAAAATCTGTGCACACAAAAATCATAGCATTCAAACTGTCAGGGTGTGTTGTTGACGAACCCCAAGATGCAGAGAAGGCAGGCTTTGTCCAGGAAAACATGATTTAATGTTCAAAATAAAAGGTAAAAAAAACAAACCAGGAACTAGGTATAGCCAAAACTGAAAACAGGAACCAGCAAACAGAAAAACCGGAAACAGCTAATGGCTAACAAGAAAACACGAAACAAAAGAGCTAAGAGAAAGCCAACTATAAAAAGCTAACAGGAACAGCTTACCGACGACAGCGACAAGGACAAGTAGTAGAACGACAGGTAGTAGCTGTAACGATATCGACAACGACAGGTAGTGGTGACATCGACACGATAATACTCCAACACCGAGTGGAGGACAAAGCAGCTTTGAATAGTAGCTGGCTGATTGACACCAGGTGTGGCTAAGTGTCAATCAGCAACAACTGAGGGGACACAGCACTCAGGGAGAAAAGCAGGAAATAAAGACAAAATAAGAGCGCTGACAGGAAATAAGACAAACAGATGAAAAACTAAAACATGACCAAACTGTCAGGGACAAACCTGACAAACTAAAAAATAAAGACAACTTCAGGTGTTTTTTTTCGTCTTACTATGACCAAAAATAAAACAAACACATTCTGAAAATATTATAATATATATATATATATATTTATTTATTTTTAATACCGGTAGCGGTAAGGAAGAATGTAAATGAATGTATATAACCGAATACTTATTTTACTTATTGCTTATTTCAGCACGACAATGCCCAGCCACATTCAGCACGTGTTACAACAGCGTGGCTTCGTAAAAAAAAAAAAAAACAGTGCGGGTACTTTCCTGGCCCGCCTGCAGTCCAGACCTGTCTCCCTTCAAAAATGTGTGGCGTATTATGAAGCGTAAAATATGACAGTGGAGACCCCGGACTGTTGAAGGACTGAAGCTCTACATAAAACAAGAATGGGACATAATTCCACTTTCAAAGCTTCAACAATTAGTTTCCTCAGTTCCCAAACGTTAATTGAGTGCTGTTAAAAGAAAAAGTGATGTAACACAGTGGTGAACATGCCCTTTCCCAACTACTTTGGCACATGTTGCAGCCTAAGTTAATTGTTATTTGCAAAAAAAAAATCTAATTTATGAGTTTGAACATCAAGTGTGTTGTTTTTGTAGCATATTCAACTGAATATGGGTTGAAAATGATTTTCAAATCATTGTATTCCATTTATATTTACATCTAACACAATTTCCTAACCTACTCAGTGGCCTAGTAGTTAGAGTTTCCGGCCTGAGATCGGTAGGTTGTGAGTTCAAACCCTGGCCGAGTCATACCAAAGACTATAAAAATGGGACCCATTACCTCCCTGCTTGGCACTCAGTATCAAGGGTTGGAATTGGGGGTTAAATCACCAAAAATGATTCCCGGGTGCGGCACCACTGCTGCTCACTGCTCCCCTCACCTCCCAGGGGTGATGAAGGGCGATGGGTCAAATGCAGAGAATAATTTCGCCACACCTAGTGTGTGTGTGACAATCATTGGTACTTTAACTTTTTAACTTTCCCAACTCATATGGAAATGGGGTTTGTACATAAAAATGTGTTTTCTTTTGTATTTTTTTTTTTAATGAATTAAGTAACGTTTATGAAAACCTTTTACCAAAACACCATATAAAATGTGAGATTTAACAGGATAATGCATACATTTATCATTTGTTTACAAAAAAGTGGGACCCCAAAAATTTCTTGTGGGATCCCATTTTTATGTCTTGATGGGGTCCCTGGGACCCCATTTTGATGATTCCTAGCACCAAAACTGATGGAGTATCAGTGTGTGCAAAACAGCAGCAAGCAGCTGTGGCCTGCGGGCCGGTTCTAATACTAATCACATATCTAGGATGCAGTGTGTCTCCCATAACAATGTGACCTCGGACTACGTTAAGGTAACGTGTGGAGTTCCCCAGGGTTCGGTCCTTGGCCCTGCACTCTTCAGCATCTACATGCTGCCGCTAGGTGACATCATACGCAAATACGGTATTAGCTTTCACTGCTATGCTGATGACACCCAACTCTACATGCCCCTAAAGCTGACCAACACGCCGGATTGTAGTCAGCTGGAGGCGTGTCTTAATGAAATTAAACAATGGATGTCCGCTAACTTTTTGCAACTCAACGCCAAAAAAACGGAAATGCTGATTATCGGTCCTGCTAGACACCGAACTCTATTTAATAATACAACTCTAACATTTGACAACCAAACAATTAAACAAGGCGACACGGTAAAGAATCTGGGTATTATCTTCGACCCAACTCTCTCCTTTGAGGCACACATTAAAAGCGTTACTAAAACAGCCTTCTTTCATCTCCGTAATATCGCTAAAATTCGCTCCATTCTGTCCACTAAAGACGCTGAGATCATTATCCATGCGTTTGTTACGTCTCGCCTCGATTACTGTAACGTATTATTTTCGGGTCTCCCCATGTCTAGCATTAAAAGATTACAGTTGGTACAAAATGCGGCTGCTAGACTTTTGACAAGAACAAGAAAGTTTGATCACATTACGCCTGGACTGTATATACCTTTATATACATATATACATACATATATACCTATACTGTATATACCTTTATATACATATATCCATACATATATACCTATACTGTATATACCTTTATATACATATATACATACATATATACCTGTACTGGCTCACCTGCACTGGCTTCCTGTGCACTTAAGATGTGACTTTAAGGTTTTACTACTTACGTATAAAATACTACACGGTCTAGCTCCATCCTATCTTGCCGATTGTATTGTACCATATGTCCCGGCAAGAAATCTGCGTTCAAAGGACTCCGGCTTATTAGTGATTCCCAAAGCCCAAAAAAGGTCTGCGGGCTATAGAGCTTTTTCATTTCGGGCTCCAGTACTCTGGAATGCCCTCCCGGTAACAGTTCGAGATGCCACCTCAGTAGAAGCATTTAAGTCTCACCTTAAAACTCATTTGTATGCTCTAGCCTTTAAATAGACTCCCTTTTTAGACCAGTTGATCTGCCGTTTCTTTTCTTTTTCTTCTATGTCCCACTCTCCCTTGTGGAGGGGGTCCGGTCCGATCCGGTGGCCATGTACTGCTCGCCTGTGTATCGGCTGGGGACATCTCTGCGCTGCTGATCCGCCTCCGCTTGGGATGGTTTCCTGCAGGCTCCGCTGTGAAGGGGTCTCTCGCTGCTGTGTTGGAGCCGCTTTGGACTGGACTCTCGCGACTGTGTTGGATCCATTATAGATTGCACTTTCACAGTATCATGTTAGACCCGCTCAACATCCATTGCTTTCCTCCTCTCCAAGGTTCTCATAGTCATCATTGTCACCGACGTCCCACTGGGTCATTATTGTCACCGATGTCCCACTGGGTGTGAGTTTTCCTTGCCCTTATGTGGGCCTACCGAGGATGTCGTAGTGGTTTGTGCAGCCCTTTGAGACACTAGTGATTTAGGGCTATATAAGTAAACATTGATTGATAGATTGATCTTCCCGGTGGCCATAGAAAATTCATTCACGGGCCGGATCTGGCCCTCGGGCCTTGACTTTGACACCTAGAGTATATAACAATTGATGTAATCTACTTACAGTTTACAGCCTTGTCAAATGATAGCTCATTTTGATGGGTAGCTCATTTCAACAGAACATGGTTAAGAAACACTGTTTTAGAGTATTCAGTGTACAGCATGAGGGGACATCAAATCAAACCCCCATCAAATGCACTTTGGTACTTTGTCTTGAAAACTTAAATATCTTTTTCTGGTCTTTTAGAAAAAAAATGTACTTATTTATAGTCCAGCATGGTGGCATCTTGGCCTGGGGTTGCACGAGTGAGATTGTGAAGCAGAAAGAGAGTCTCTCCCAAACCTGAATCTAATTGAGCACCTGTGAGGCATCTTCAGGCAGGTGTCAAGGAGCGCAAAGTGTTCAACGTACACCCGTGTTGTCGTCGTGGAGGATTGGAGGAAGATTCCAGTAACAACATGAGCAGCTCTGCTGTATTCCATGTCCAAGAGGATGAAGGCAGTGCTATATAATAATGTAAATATACTTAGTATGCTCGGATATTAAAACAATAATTATGTGTGATGACTCATTTTCAGTGTATAGTGACTCTATACTGCTTTGCAAGCTGTACACTGACTACTCTTGATTTTATTACCATGTTAACTTTCTACTGTATTGTGCCTTGAAATTAAAACATAGAGCTGTACTCACTATTCACCAGAGGTGGGTAGAGTAGCCAGAAATTGTACTCAAGTAAAAGTACTGTTACTTTAGAGATGTATTACTCAAGTAAAAGTAAGGAGTAGTCACCCAAATATTTACTTGAGTAAAAGTAAAAAGTATTTTGTGAAAAAACTACTCAAGTACTGAGTAACTGATGAGTAAAAAAAACATAAAAATAGCAATGAACAAATTCAGCGCAACTAAAACAATAATATATACTAAATAATAGACATTTGGTTTTACATTGTATTGAAAAAAAAATTGAAAATGAATTTTACCTTTGCAACCTCATTATACTGTTGGCTAAGTTTTATATTCATAAATGTAAGTTTCTCAATACCCGACCTGTTTTTGGTGCCTTTAAAAAAGATTTAGAACTGTACATTAAAACACTCTACCTCTAACAACCAAAAAGCTGTGAAAACAATGATGCTGTGTTCCAAATTGAAGTAATTTACTGAGATTGAGTGAGCCTATGGCTTTGCACTTTGTTTATTTTATATATATATATTTTTTGCATTTTATTTTTGTTACTTTGAATTCAGAACCCCATGGCGCTGTTTTGTACGGTTTTTGTAAATAGTTTGATTATTTTCAACTGTTTGTAAATGTTGACATTAATTAATAAAGGTTTGTTTTTTTTAAAAAAAGTGTGCAGTTAATCATGTGACCGCCTGGCTCTGTTTGATTGGTGAAACAGAGTCAAACGTCACCAGTGACTGCATTTGATTGGTGAAAAAGAGTCAAACGTCACCAGTGACTGCATTTGATTGGTGAAACGGAGTCAAACGTCACCAGTGACTGCATTTGATTGGTGAAACGGAGTCAAACGTCACCAGTGACTGCATTTGATTGGTGAAACGCAGGCATGTGATAGATCCTACTTTGAAGGTCTGTCTGACAAACCAAAACAAACAAAGCGTGCATTAACAGATCGATAAAAATCAGAAGCGAGCTGACTGTGGATAAATGGAGCGGAGTAAAAGTAGCGTTTCTTCTCTATCTCTATCCCCTTGTTTACCTGTATCTCATCTTTTTTTGTAAGGGGCGCTGGAAGCTGGCAGATCCGGCAGCGATCCTGTTCTGTCTCCCTTTAATGTTTGTCTGATCTTGAATGGGATTGTGCTGAAAATTGTTATTTTCCTGAAGGAACTCTCCTGACGGAATAAATAAAGTACTATCTAATCTAATCTAATCTAGAAATATACTCTGCTAAAACTAAAAGTATGTTGCATTAAAACTACTCTTAGAAGAACAATTTATCCCAAAAGTTACTCAACTAGATGTAATGGAGTAAATGTAGTGCGTTACTACCCACCTCTGCTTTTTATAACCTACTGTAACTAACAAGGGTGTCAAAACCTTTTTTTTTTTAGATGAGGCCCGCTTAGAGATAAATTGACGGATACGAAGGACCACTTTGATACGTTCTATACGTTTAAGATGTGGAAAGAAAAAATGTTACTTGCAATTCAAAGTAGGTGAATGTAAGCTAAGCTATCACAATGAAAGATTCACCGCTATGTCTTATAAGTGCTGTGCAAATAAATATAACATATAATTTACCTTTCAAATTGGCTTCAGTCATGAAGTATTATTTTGTTTTATTCTATTTATTTTATTGATTTGTTTTTACTAATTTTGGGTTTTTTACTATCATTATTATTATTACATTTTTTAAATGATAATTATTTAATCTATTGTTATTTTAAATGCTTTTAATTGAATTACTTGTTATTATTTTTTCATGTACAGCGTTTTAGAAACAGTACGGTGGTTAAAAGTGCTTTATAAATGAAGTGGCTATTTAATAGTGTAGCTCTTTAAAAATGTAATGCATATATAATATATATATATATATTTTTTTTTTTTTAATATATATATTTATATATATTAAGGGGTGGGGGCCTCGTGCTGCATTTTGAATACCATTAATGTGGATAAGTCCTGCTTGCAAAGAAACAAGAACTATGCACAATGTTTGTCCCAACTATTTCACTTCCAATATGATACCGATACTGGAGCCTTAAGTATTGGGTGATACCGATATTGGTACGATAAGATATCAGCACAAATTATACATACTTATTTTATCTTATAGTGTGGGAAGTTAAAAAAGGCTTGATCAAGGGAAAGTAGTCAAACACAGAACAATGTGAGGTATGAAAAACCCCAACCTATCAATTATTTACCAGCTGGAATGAACTTGTGCTGTTTTTACTTAGGTTGAAGTGGAGTGGTCATTGTTTTTTTTAATGGCCACAATTGTTATGATCCGCTGCACGGAGCATAGTTTATTTACGTATTCAGTTCAATTGTGTTCTCAGCACCTTTTTGAGTTTGTTTGTCTCAGTTGCCATGACGGCAGATTACATTCACCTGCCTCTGGTTAGTGTTCGGACGCACACCTGTTGCCCGGGCACTAATCAGAGGGCTATTTAGCCCATGCTCTGGCCTCACTCGGTCTGGCTTCCTAATTTGTTTTATACAACAGATGATGTTTGATTCCTGTTCTGTACCTGCTAGCTTCCACAAAAGGCTCTTTTTACCTTCTAGCTCCCACGCTAGCTCCTTTAGTTTCTGCCTTAAGTGCTATGAGCACGTTTTTTTTTTTGTTACAGTCTGATTTATTTCTAAATAAATCATTTGTTCCTACCAGCACGCTGTGTCCTGCATTCCTGGGAGAACAAACCCCGCATCACGATGCGACCCGGTCGTCACAACAATAATTCATTAAGTTAAGCCCATGAGTTGAATGATGTGGACACGTTTGAACTGGATACTTTTTGACACACTTGTGCCTTGGAGACTTGGTATGTGTGAGTAATATGAAACTATGATTATTTCATACTTGTTCATATTGACAAATTGCAATACTGTTCAATTAAGGATACTTACTAGCAGCCTGTAGCCTGCCATGTTTACCTTTTGTAAGTGATGACTTAAATAGAAGAAAATAATTTTAAGGAGGGCATTAAGCTGTTGACTGACAATCTAAACAAGACTACTTGTATCGAAGCGCTCATATCGGGGATTTTTCATGCACGCCGATATAATCCAGTATTTGTTTAATTTGCTGATCGGGAGGCGGTATAGCTCGGTTGGTAAAGTTTCCGCGCCACCAACTTGAGGGTTCCAGGTTCGATCCCCCCTCCATCCTAGTCACTGCCATTGTGTCCTTGGGCAAGACACTTTATCCACCTGCTCCCAGTGCCACCCACACTGGTTTGAATGTAACTTAGATATTGGGTTTCACTATGTAAAGCGCTTTGAGTCAGTAGAGAAAAGCGTTTGTATATATATATATATATATATATATATATATATATAATTCACTTTACTTTACTGATTAATATCAAACACCCCTTCTATGCACTGTCTCCAACTGCAGTGCTGACATGATGGGCGTTCATTTATGTTTAAACTAGGGCTGTCAATATTAACGAGTTAACTCAGGTGATTAATCATCATTAATCATGTACACAATTTATTTGGAGCGTATAATCTCTTTTACCTTAACCGCTATACAGTCAGTGATCCGATTACTCATTCCATTTTTCTTTATTTAACCAGGTAAAAACTCACTGCGATTAAAACTCTCTTTAACACGAGTGACCTGGCCAAAAGGGCAGCAAGAAAACAGGTTCGATCAATACAAAGAAGCACAACAAACCGTAGCAGTCACATATAGAAATGTCCGATAATATCGGACTACTGATATTATCGGCTGATAAATGCTTTAAAATGTAATATCGGAAATTATCGGTACAGGTTTCAAAAAGTAAAATTTATGACTAAAACGCCGCTGTACGGAGTGGTACGTGGACGTAGGGAGATTTACAGAGCGCCAATAAACCGTGCGTGTTGGCTCAATCACATAATATCTACGGCTTTTCACACAAACACACACACACAAGTGAATGCAAGCCATACTTGGTCAACAGCCATACAGGTCACACTGAGGGTGGCCGTATAAACAACTTTAACACTGTTACAAATATGCGCCACACTGTGAACCCACACCAAACAAGAATGACAAACACATTTCAGGAGAACATAAGCACCGTAAGACAACAAACACAACACAATGCCCAGAAACCCTTGCAGCACTAACTCCTCCGTGATACTACAATGTACAACCCACTACCCCTCAACATCCTCGTGCTCTCTCAGGGAGAGCATGTCCCAAATTCCAAGCTGCTGTTATGAGGCATGTTAAAAAAAAATAGTGCACTTTGTGACATCAATAATAAAGATGTCAGTGCCATGTTGGCATTTTTTTTTTCCACAATTTGAGTTGATTTATTTTGGTAAACCTTGTTACATTGTTTAATGCATCCATGCATCCATGCATCCAGCAGGGCATCACAACAAAATTAGGCATAATAATGTGTTAATATCATATCAGTTGATATCGGAATCGCTAATTAAGAGTTGGACAATATCGGAATATCGGCAAAAAAGCCATTATTGGACATCTCTAGTCACATA
Organism: Nerophis ophidion; assembly: GCF_033978795.1. NCBI lineage: Eukaryota > Metazoa > Chordata > Actinopteri > Syngnathiformes > Syngnathidae > Nerophis > Nerophis ophidion. Next base: position 2,625,469 of record NC_084612.1, read on the forward strand.
CTATAGTTATAAGCACTAATTATGTAAAACATAAAGATAAAAGCACACAACAGGTAAAAAAATTACATTATTCAATAAAAATAATGATTTAAAAGTACAGTGCCCAATCAAACAGTTTTTTTTTTTTTACAATGGCCTGAAATTACCCCAAAGTGATAAATTCAGGTAGCCTCAGATACTTTAGCAATTCATTCCATGACCATGGAGCAGCATATGTGAACACTTCTTTTTAACTGAGACTTGTGTTGGCTTTAGTGATCAACACAGCAAGAATGTACTGTGACCGCAAACTGTAGCGACTGGAGTCTCTACACATAAAAGAACATAAAAAAGAGGGAATCAGAACAAGAAGTAATTTATAAATAAAATTTTAAAAAACATCCATTGAGAAAATCTGTGGACTGACAGAGATAGACAGTTTGCCTTCGCATACAAAGTGCAATGGTGGACAAGGTTGCCACAACTAGTAATAAAACATAAGGCACAGTGATATACGGTATCCAGTTTTTTCAAATAAAAGTCGAATGCATTCATCAAAAGCAAGTCTCCATAATCTAGCAAAGTCATAAAAGTGGTCAGGATCAAGCCTTTCCTAACTTGTAAGAAAAACCCAGTTTAATCTTAAATTTAGCGACAAGTTTTTCCATGTGAGATTTAAAAGACAAGTTCTCACAACAATCCTCAAGTACTTATATGTCGTGATTATTTCATATTCAACCATATGACGTGATTCACCATGAATTGATTAGCGTGGACCCCGACTTAAACAAGTTGAAAAACTTATTCGGGTGTTACCATTTAGTGGTCAATTGTACGGAATATGCACTGTACTGTGCAATCTACTAATAAACGTTCAATCAATCAATCAATCTACCGTATTTTTCGGAGTATAAGTCGCTACGGAGTATTAGTCGCACCTGCCGAAAATGCATAATAAAGAAGGAAAAAACATATATAAGTCGCACTGGAGTATAAGTCGCATTTTTTGGGGAAATGTATTTGATAAAACCTAACACCAAGAATAGACATTTGAAAGGCAATTTAAAATAAATAAAGAATAGTGAACAACAGGCTGAATAAGTGTACGTTATATGAGGCATAAATAACCACCTGAGAATGTGCCTGCTATGTTAAGGTAACATATTATGGTAAGAGTCATTCAAATAACTATAACATATAAAACATGCTATATGTTTACCAAACAATCTGTCACTCCTAATCGATAAATCCCATGAAATCTTATACGTCTAGTCTCTTACGTGAATGAGCTGAATAATATTTGATATTTTACCGTAATGTGTTAATAATTTCACACATAAGTCGCTTCTGAGTATAAGTCGCACCCCCGGTCAAACTATGAAAAAACTGCGACTTATAGTCTGAAAAATACGGTAGTTAATACAAACACCGTTTCCATATGAGTTGGGAAATTGTGTTAGATGTAAGTTAATGTTTATTTGCAAATAAAAAAAAATGTTTATCAGTTTGAACATCAAATATGTTGTCTTTGTAGCACATTCAACTGAATATGGGTTGAAAATGAATTGCAAAGCATTGTATTCCTTTTATATTTACATCTAACACAATTTCCCAACTCATATGGAAACGGGGTTTGTATTTTTGGAATGTGCATTGGCGGTCGTTTGCTATTTGAAAATAACCCCACCTTAGATGTCTCTGCATTTAGTACAAGTTTCAGCTGAGTCAACTGGGACTGAACAACATCAAAAGCAGACTGTAGAAGCTCAAAGGTTGGAGGGGGTGTGGGGGATGAACAATATATGACCGCGGCATCTGCATAAAAATGGAACGCTACATCCGACACATTATCACAGAGATTATTCAAATAGATGGAAAATAAAATTGGACCTAATATGGAACCCCTTTAAAGCAGGGGCAAAAAAGACGAGGCAAAGTGTGGGTCCTATCAGACAGGTGATTAGAAAGCTTGTGCAGTCTGTCTGCCAAAATGCTTTTGACAGGTTGATAAATAGAGCTGCACAATATTGTTTTGCAATGCTTCAATAATGTCATTTACAACTCTGATAGCAGTTATGGTGCTATGTCTCTTTCTAAAACCTGATTGATGTTCAGAAAGCAGACCATTTATGCATATGTCAGTACAGAAATCCCTGACTGGTGTGCTCGCTGTTACCAGGTTTTGTGCAAATAAATGATATGTATTCTAGTAAAACGTTCAAAATTCACCTGTAAGGCCCACACCTATGAAACAGCCTGCCAGAAAGCCTCAGGACTGCAAGACAGCTGATATCTAAAAAAAAATGTGTTAAAAACACATTTTTTATCTGGCTTTTTACGGATCATATTAAACTTTTCTAAGGTTTTTTTATTTGTATTCTGTTATTTTCTATTTTGTTTATTACTAATTTATTAATGTATTTTTTATATTTATTTTCACATACATTTGATTATGTTTCATACGGTTTTTTGATAGTGTTTTTCCTCAATCCTTAGTGCCATGTTTTTTTTTATTGTCAGTACTGCAGTTTTCTTGTCTTCTTTTATATATTTTTTTGGTGTAAAGCAGTTTGTGTTGTCACTTGTCTGTGTATGAAAAGTGTTATGTAAATAAAGTTTGATTGAACTATACAAACGTTCCTGGAAGACATTTGATTTTGATTTGATTTTTATTAAGGATCCCCATTAGCTGGTTGCCACAACAACCCACTAGTCTTCCTGGGGTCCACAAACTCAATACAATTACAAGTCAAAGAATATAATTATAACTACACATTCTGACAGTAAAATTGCATTTGTGTACAAACACATTCCTTTTGGTGAGCAAATTTTAATCATGCGCAAACGAGTAATCACAATCTATTATTTGGTCTAGTAGCTATAATAAAAGTTCTTACAAACAGGTTACAGGTTAGCAAAGTTATTTCTGGTTGAAAGCATACGGGTTGAAATGTCTTTTTAAAAATTGGTTCTTATAAAAAGAAAAATTAAAAACATTTTTAATTATCCATTCATCCATCCATTTTTTACCGCTTGTCCCTTTAGGGGTCGCGTGGATTTTTAATGATTTTGTTATGCAAATTTTATTTATGAAAGCAAATAATCACCTGTGATTAACCATGATTAATCCAAATTGAAAATGTCATTAATGTGATTTTTTTTTTTTAACAATCGTTTGACAGCCATTTTTTAGACTTTTGTTGTCATGTATTATGCATACTTTTTTCTAATGTATTATCCCAACGGAACCTAATGATTCGATTCTTGGGGTGACAATTTGATTCAGAATTCTCGATTGAAACCAATTCTCGCAATATATTATTTGGTATACTAATTATAAGAAAAGCTCCTTCTGGTCGCAGGGATATGGCCTGTTAGATGGTTCCTATAAAAAAAATTAATGGAAAAAAAAAGTTTGAATGTTTTTCTTAAGCAAAGTTTAGTAAGTAAAGCAAGTAATCACCTGTGATTAATCCAAATTCAAAATTTGATTAATCTGATTTTTTTTTAAAACCTAATCATTAGTACTTTTGTTGTCATGTATTATGCTTACTTTATTTCTGATGTATTATCCCACAAGAACCTAACGATTCGATTTGTTTCTGATTCTTGGGGTGACAATTTGATTCAGAATCGATTCACAACTCAACGCGATTCTCGCAATGTATTATTATACCAAAACTTTTTTCAAAATAGGTTATAGGTTAGAAAAGCTCTTCTTGGTTGCGAGGATTTGGCCTAAAAACCTCTTTGAAAAAATTGGTTCTTATAAAAAAATATATGGATAAAAACTCATTTTTGTATTATTTTATTAAGCACATTTTTGTTATAAAGGCAAGTAATCCCCTGTGATTAATGATGATTAATTCAAATATCAAAATGTAATTGACTGATTTAAAAAAAAAAAATAATTTGACACTCCTATTTTAAACCTTTTACTGTCATGTATTCATTTATGAGGTGTTACCCCAACAGAATGTAATGCCATCCATCCATCCATCCATCCATCATCTTCCGCTTATCCGAGGTCGGGTCGCGGGGGCAACAGCCTAAGCAGGGAAACCCAGACTTCCCTCTCCCCAGCCACTTCGTCTAGCTCTTCCCGGGGGATCCCGAGGCGTTCCCAGGCCAGCCGGGAGACATAGTCTTCCCAACGTGTCCTGGGTCTTCCCCGTGGCCTCCTACCGGTTGGACGTGCCCTAAACACCTCCCTAGGGAGGCGTTCGGGTGGCATCCTGACCAGATGCCCAAACCACCTCATCTGGCTCCTCTCGATGTGGAGGAGCAGCGGCTTTACTTTGAGTTCCTCCCGGATGGCAGAGCTTCTCACCCTATCTCTAAGGGAGAGCCCCGCCACCCGGCGGAGGAAACTCATTTCGGCCGCTTGTACCCGTGATCTTATCCTTTCGGTCATGACCCAAAGCTCATGACCATAGGTGAGGATGGGAACGTAGATCGACCGGTAAATTGAGAGCTTTGCCTTCCAGCTCAGCTCCTTCTTCACCACAACGGATCGGTACAACGTCCGCATTACTGAAGACGCCGCACCAATCCGCCTGTCGATCTCACGATCCATTCTTCAGAATGTAATGATTCGGCCCAATTCCGATTCTTGGGGTGACAATTCTATTCAGAATTCTCCATTCAACACGATTCTCACAATGTGTTATTTGGTATACTAATTATAATGAAACTTTTCAAAACAGGTTATAGCTTCGAAAAGCTCCTTCTGGTTGCAAGGATTTGGCCTAAAAACGTCTTTTTTTAAATTGTTTCATATAAAAAAATATAGATTAAAAACTCAAATTTTTGTTATTTTCTTAAGAAAATTTTACATTTAAAGGCAAGGGATTGATAATGATTAATTCAAATATTAAAATGTAATTGACAGATTTAAAAAAAATAATAATAATTTTACGGCTCTGATTTATTCTTTTACTGTCATGTATTATGCAAACTTCATTTCTAATGTATTACCCCGACAGAATCTAATGATTCCATCCAATTCCCATTATTGAGGTGACAATTCGATTCAGAATTCTCCATTCAACACGATTCAAATCGATTCTTGCAATGTATAATTTAGCATACTAATTATAATGAAACTTTTCAAAACAGGTTTTTTGTTAGAAAAGCTCCTTCTGGTTGCAAGAATATGGCCTAAAAACATATTTTAAAAAATTGGTTCTTATAAAAAAAATATAGATAAAAAGTAATATTTTATTATTTTCTTAAGCAAACTTTAGTTATAAAAGCAAGTAATCACCTGTGATTAATAATGATAGCAAATATCAAAAGGTAATTTACTTATTTAAAAAAAATAATCATTTGACAGCCCTAAACTTTTATAATGTCATATATTATGCAAACTTCATTTATAATGCATCACTCCAACAAAACCTAACGATTGGATCCAATTCCGATTCTTGGGGTGGCAATTCGATGCAACATCGATTCTCAGCTCAACACATTTCTTGATTTAAACTGATTCTCGGAATTTACTATTTGGTATAGTAACTACCGTATTTTTCCGACTTTAAATACTCAGGAGTGATTTATGTGTGAAATTATTAACACATTACTGTACAATATCAAATAATATTATTTAGCTCATTCACATAAGAAACTACAAACCCCGTTTCCATATGACTTGAGAAATTGTGTTAGATGTAAATATAAACAGAATACAATGATTTGCAAATCATTTTCAACCCATATTCAGTTGAATATGCTACAAAGACAACATATTTGATGTTCAAACTGATAAACCATTTTTTTTTTGCAAATAATCATTAACTTTAAAATTCGATGCCGGCAACACGTGACAAAGAAGTTGGGAAAGGTGGCAATAAATACTGATAAAGTTGAGGAATGCTCATCAAACACTTATGTGGAACATCCCACAGGTGTGCAGGCTAATTGGGAACAGGTGGGTGACATGATTGGCTATAAAAACAGCTTCCATGAAATGCTAAGTAATTCACAAACAGGGACAGGGTGAGCGTCACCACTTTGCAAGCAAATTGTCGAACTGTTGTCAACGAGCTATTGCAAGGAATTTAGGGATTTTACCATCTACGGTCCGTAAAATCATCAAAAGGTTCCAAGAATCTGGAGAAATCACAGCACGTAAGCGATGATATTACGGACTTTTGATCCCTCAGGCCGTACTGCATCAAAAAATTACATCAGTGTGTAAAGGATATAACCACATGGGCTCAGGAATACTTCATAAAACCACTGTCAGTAACTACAGTTGGTCGCTACATCTGTAAGTGTAAGTTAAAACTCTACTGTGCAAAGCCAAACCCATTTATCAACAATATCCTGAAACGCCGCCGGCTTGGCTGGGCCCGAGCTCACCTAAGATGGACTGATGCAAAGCGGAAAGGTGTTCTGTGGTCTGACGAGTCCACATTTCAAATTATATTTGGAAACTGCGGATGTGGTGTCCTCCAGAAAAAAGAGGAAAATTACCATTCAGATTGTTATAGGCGCAAAGTTCAAAAGCCAGCATCTGTGATGGTATGGGGGTGTATTAGTGTCCAAGGCATGGGTAACTTACGCATCTGTGAAGGCACCATTAATGCTGAAAGGTCTATACAGGTTTTGGAGCAACATATGTTGTCATCCAAGCAACGTTGTCATGGACGCCCCTGCTTATTTCAGCAAGACAAGTGTTACAACAGTGTGGCTTCGTAAAAAAAAAGTGCGGGTACTTTCCTGACCCGTTAGCAGTCCAGACCTGTCTCCCATCGAAAATGAGTGGCACAATATGAAGCGTAAAATACGAAGGCGGGGACGCCAGACTGTTGAACGACTGAAGCACTACATAAAAATAGAATGGGAAAGAATTTCCACTTTCAAAGCTTCAACAATTAGTTTCCTCAGTTCCCAAACGTTTATTGAGTGTTGTTAAAAGAAAAAGGTGATGTAACACAGTGGTGAACATACCCTTTCCCAACTACTTTGGCACGTGTTGCAGTCATGAAATTCTAAGTTAATTAATATTTGCAAAAAAAATTTAAGTTTAGGAGTTTGAACATCAAATATCTTGTCTTGTGCATTCAATTGAATATGGGTTGAAAAGGATTTGCAAATCATTGCATTCCGTTTATATTTACATCTAACACAATTTCCCAACTCATACGGAAACAGGGTTTGTAGACGTATAAGATTTCATGAGATTTAGCGATTAGGAGTGACAGATTGTTTGGTAAACGTATAGCATGTTCTATATGTTATAGTTATTTGAATGACTCTTACCAATAATTAAGATCATCAAGACTCCTCTTCCTCCTATCCAGGAGATCGCAAAAAGCCGCTGCCTGACCAGGGTTCTGCAAAGACTCCTCCCACCCCCACCAAGGACTGTTTTCACTGCTGGACTCTAGAAAAAGGTTCCGCAGCCTCCGAAGCAGAACCTCCAGGTTCTGTAACAGCTTCTTCCCTCAGGCCGTAAGACTGTTGAACGCATCATAATTAAATTATCCCCTCAACTCCCCCCCAAAATGGATTAACTCTCTGGAATAAAAAAGACAATATAACATACATCCATAAATGTGGACGCATGTGAAAAAGTGCAATATATTTATCCGTACAGTAATCTATTTATTTATTTATATACATTTATATATATATATATATTTATTTTATATATATATATCTTATTTATACATATTTATTTAATTATATATGCACCTTATTGCTTTTTTTAATCCTACACTACCATGAGCTTATGTAATGAAATTTCGTTCTTATCTGTGCTGTAAAGTTCAAATTTGAATGACAATAAAAAGGAAGTCTAGTCTAGTCTATAATGTTACGTCAACATACCAGGCACCTTCTCAGTTGGTTATTTATGCGTCATATAACGTACACCTATTTTGTTCACTATTTTTTATTTATTTTAAATTGCCTTTCAAATGTCTATTATTGGTGTTGGGTTTTATAAAAAAAAATTCCCTAAAAAATGCGACTTATACTTCAGTGCGATTTATATATGTTTTTTCCCTTCTTTGTTATGCATTTTCGGCAGGTGCGACTTATACTACGGAGCGACTTATACTTCGAAAAATACGGTATAATACAAGTTCTTCAAAACAAGTTACATGTTGAAAAAGTAATTTATGGTTGAAAGGCCATGGCCTAAAAGGTCTTTTTAAAAATTGGATCTCATAAGAAAAAAAAAATTACAAACATTTTTAATTATTTTCTTATTATGAAAGCAAATAATCATTAACCATGATTTATCCAAATTGAAAATTTCATGAATCTGATTTAAAAAAACTAATAATTTGACACCCCTATTTTAGAACCTTTTACTGTCATGTATTATGCAAACTTCATTTCTAATGTATTACCCAAACAGGAACTAATGATTCCACCCAATTCCAATTATTGGGGTGACAATTCGATTCAGTATTCTCGATTCAAATCGATTCTGGCAATGTATTATTTGGTATACTAACTATAACGAAACAGGTTGTAGGTTAAAACAGCTCCTTTTGGTGGCAATATGGCCTAAACATGTATTTGTATAAAAGGGTTCTTGTAAAAAGTAAAAGAAAAAAATATGGTTGTCATTCTTTTCTTAAGCAAAGTTTAGTAAGTAAAGCAATCATGATTAATCCAAATTCAAAATGTGATCAATATGATTAAAAAAATGAATCGTTTGACAGACCTATTTTAAACCTTTTACCTTCATGTATTATGCAAACTTTATTTATTATGCATAACCCCAACAGAACTGTCCGTCTAACAGTAGATCCCACCTCACTCTTAAACAACAAGATGTCCGGTGGGATTCATTGCGGTCATCTACGTCCATGAATGAGTTTTTACCTTAGCAGAGTCGTGAGTAGAGCTCTTGTATCGACCCGAAGAGCGTGTCTCCATTAATGAGGCCTTTTGAAAAACTCTGCCGAGGACAAGACCGTCGTTTACTGCAGGAAAAAAAAAAAAAAATCTTCCAAAACATCGTAAAAAGTAAGACCTTTTATCTTCCCGACGCACAAAAGAACTCACAGAAGACAGGCGTCGTCGTGAAGAATTTAAGACGTGGAAGTTGGTACATACCCGCATGTGGATGTCGGCCGTGAGCCTGCAGGGGCTGGAATGAGCCTGGCTGATGGGAAACAGTCTGCGAAGGCGGAGTTGCTGAGAGCTACCACAGGTTTTCCTATCAATGCAGGGAGGGGGAATGACTCCCCATATTTGAAAAAAAAAAAAAAAAAATCAAAGAAACGGGGTTGGCAGAAAGAATGCGTTTGTATCAACAAATCTAGGAGGGGGTGGAATTCCTCGGCGGTACAGTGAGCGCGTGACATGATGCTGACGGACAAAGCCCGGTGACCTGGGCAAGAAAAAGTGCAGGTGCTTTTGTGGCAGCTTTTATTTTCTCGTCTCACGTTACTGCTAAATACTATAATAGGGCACATTTTGTACAAAGCCGTCGGAGGACTCTGCCCTCCGATAGGTGCAGAACCCGGCCGAGAGGGACGATCACGTGACGGGGCAGCCGCGCACATGTCAGGGAGATTAACAGCGAGAAGAAGCGATGGATTGTGAGGAGAAGAAGAAGAGCAATCGCAGACGGTGGAGGAGCCAAAAGGGATCGTGTTACCGCGATAAGTCCCAACGCTCCCGCTGGATAGGAATGTTTCGAAATCTCCGGTGGCGATAATAGTGATGATGATGAGCGTCCAGTTGGGGAGGAAAATATGCAGGCGCCGCTTCTCTCCGAGACGGAGTGGAAGTCAGCCAACTCATAAGACATACATAAATATTAACGTTGATGATTTACGAATACACATTCACATTACTGTGCAACTAGGACCCAAACAAAAGAAAAATCACTACTCCAACGACTCACAGCTTTTTCGCCCGCACACGTGATCTGGAGAGTTCAAGTCTGTGGCGGCAGCAAGGAGGGAGGAAGGAAGATGCGTTGGGTCGGCAGGCAGGACCTCACCCATCCCCGAACGCACGCCGGGATGGCTCGGTGGGGGGGACGGCGCTCAAAACGGGGAGAGGCTCGGCACTTTGATGTTGATGTCTCCGATGTTGATGTTGCGCGGAATCTCGGGCAGGTTCATGTTCTTCACGGCAGAGACGGCGCGAGCAGGCGCCGCTGACAGGCCTCCCTGCATGGACCGGGTGACATAAGACAATTAATATGTTGGCTTCGAGTCAAGAAAAAGAAGATTTGGCGGCGTTCGCTTTAATTGCGATGCACCCAAAACATACACACGTTTTCACAAAGTGAAAGTATACTAATAATAGATTTTATTTGTAAAAAAAAAAAAAACACTTTACGTTGAGCAAACAACCTCAAAGTGCCACGGTGTAAAAAATTGTAATAATAATAATAATAAAAAGATAATAAAAATAAATGAAATATAAAACTAGAAACAGCTCAATAGCTAGAACCAGCATGCATGTCTATAAAAAAACTTTTTCAAAAAGATGGGTTTTTAAGCCTTTTTTAAAACCATCCACAGTCTGAGGTGCCCTCAGGTGGTCAGGGAGAGCGTTCCACAGACTGGGAGCAGCGGAGCAGAAAGCCCGGTCTCCCATAGTTCTATACTACTATAGTACTATAGGCTAGTACTTACTTGGACAAACTTTAATGATCCACAATGGAAATTGTTCTACACAGTAGCTCAGTCACAAAGGATGGAAAGGATAAGGATGGAAAAGATCATGCAATGTATAAAGTCGACTAAAAATGTACCATAATAGCAATATACAGTATAACATCCATCCATTTCCTACTGCTTTTCCCTTGCGGGGTCGCGGGGGGTGCTGGAGCCTATCTCAGCTACAATCGGGCGGAAGTCGCGGTACACCCTGGACAAGTTGCCACCTCATCGCAGGACCAATACTGTATATGTAATATTTACATATTTTCTATTTACAGTATATAATATATTTTATACAATATATAACAAATCCCAATTACCATGTCCAATATTACAGTATATGTAACGGTAATATTGGACATGGTAATTGGGATAATAAAACAGTATAGGCCCTATACTGTTTTATTATTATTGCCTTACAGCAGGGGTGTCCAAACGTTTAACACTGAAAAATTTAAGAAAATGTTAATATTTTTAATTTTCAAAACCAATACAATATATCAGGGTTTTTTTTTTTAACCTTTAAGGCTACACTCAAGTTTAGTCCGGGGACTCAAAAGGGTGTCAGTCATAAAAGTTTCAAAAATAAGTTGTGTATTATTTTCATTTTTTTATAATTCAACACTTAAATCTCTGAAATCACTTTCAGGGTCAATCTGTTGATATCAAATTTAAAAATATATAAATATTTTTAATGTCCTTTTGGTGTAAAGAAACCCCAGATTTTTATGGCAAAAACACAAAATATGCAATATTTTCCCCCCAAAAATGGTTAAAAGTGGAATATTTGAGGTGAAGTCAAAAGTACATCCCACTAAAATTATTGGGGATCCATCATAAAAGTGATGGAATGAATGATCCATGGCCTCTGGGATGATATTTCATTAATATTAGAACCGTCCCGCAGGCCACAGCCGCCTGCTGCTGTTTTGCATGCACCAATACTCCATCGGTGTTGGCACTAGGAATTTTCAATATGGGGTCCCAGGGACCCCATCAAGTCATAAAAATGGGGTCCGATGGTAAATTTTTGGGGTCCCACTTTTTTTTAAGCGTTTTGACAACAAATGATAGATGTATGCATTATCCTGTTATATCTCACATTCTACATTGTGTTTTGGAAAAAGGTTATCATAAACGTTACTTAATTAATTAAAAAAATGTATACAAAAGAAAACAAGTTTTTATGCATATGTAAATGTGTTCAGTCATATTCATTCATTTACTTTCTTCTTTCCTTCATGAATCTAAACTTTACCGCCGCCGGTATTTTTTTTATATTTTTATTATAATACTTTCAGAATGTGTTTCTTTTATTTTTGGCCAAAGTAAGACATATGAAACAACCTGAAGTTGTCTTTATTCTTTAGTTTTAATGCCATGATTCTAATAGTTCAGCCCGCGTGCACACAGATTTTCCTCCATGCAGCCCCTGGCTTAAAATGAGTTTGACAGCCCTGTTCTAGATCAACTTCAGATCTATCCGTCAAGCTTAAGTTTGAATTTTTGTTTTTTTATTTGTTTTATTCCTTTTTGTTAAACAAGCCTTTGTTATATGACAAACAAACAAAATATGCAATATTTTCCCCCCAAAAATTTCAAAGTGGAATATCCATCCATCCATTTTCTACCGCTTATTCCCTTTCGGGGTCGCGGGGGGCGCTGGCGCCTATCTCAGCTACAATCGGGCGGAAGGCGGGGTACACCCTGGACAAGTCGCCACCTCATCGCAGGGCCAACATAGATAGACAGACAACATTCACACACTGGGGCCAATTTAGTGTTGCCAATCAACCTATCCCCAGGTGCATGTCTTTGGAAATGGGAGGGAACCCACGCATTCACGGGGAGAACATGCAAACTCCACACAGAAAGATCCAGAGCCTGGATTTGAACCCAGGACTGCAGGACATTCGTATTGTGAGGCAGACGCACTAACCCCTCTGCCACCGTGAAGCCAAGTGGAATATTTAATGTGAATTAATTGGAGCCTTGAATAGGTCAATAATTTGTGAAATTGATTTTGATTCATTGTTATTTTTGGAGAAATTATCGTTTTAAAGAAAAAAAAACAGCTTAGAGTAAACATTGAAACTTCTCCTTGTTACATTTCACCTTTTCCTCTTGTACGCCACTTTTTAATGTTTTGACAGTATTTTTAGCTGCGAATAGCCCACGGAGCTGCACTTTGGACACCTCTGCTTTACTATTTAGTGCTGGTCAGTCCCATTCAAGATTCCACTCACTTTTTTGTCTTGAAAAACCTGAATTTGCAGCACCTTTTTCAGAAAGTTGCGCTATTTTGATTAGATACTCGAAGCGCTCACAGAGAAGTGGGAACCCATCATTCATTCACACCTGGTGGTGGTAAGCTACATCTGTAGCCACAGCTGCCCTGGGGTAGACTGACAGAAGCGAGGCAGCCAGTTTGCACCTAAAGCCCCTTTGACCACCACCTATCATTCATTCATCATTCATCATTCATTCACCATTGTGAGCGGCACCGGGGGCAAGGGTGAAGTGTTCTGCCCAAGGACACAACGGCAGCGATTTGGATGTCTTGAGGCGGGGAGCGAACCTGCAACCCTCAGATTTCTGACACGGCCGCTCTACCCACTACGCCACACCTGCTTTTTTGCGTGAAAGAATAGACTCCGCAGCTATTGTTTCAGTTACGATACACCCAAAACACACATTTTTGTTGTAGGAAATAATAGCAGCTACTGTTGAAGCCCCAGAGTCAAATGCTCCAGAAGCCATCAATTCAGAAACTGGCCTAAACTGTGGGAAAATTACGCAGCCAAAGTCACATTCAATTAAACTTGAAACCTCACACATCTCACTAAGAGTGTTCTGTAGTTAGTTTTTTTCTACTTTTATGCAACTGTGCATATGTAATCTTCCTTTTGCACTTGTACAACAGATAAACTACACTGCAAAAAGTCAGTGTTCAAAAACAGGAAAAAAAAACAAATACAAAAATTAGGTGTATTTTATTTGAACCAAGCAAAATTATCTGCCAATAGAACTAGAAAATTTGACTTGTCAAGACTTTCCAAAACAAGTAAAACTAGCTAACCTCAATGAACCCAAAAATACCTTAAAATAAGTATATTCTCACAAATAACAAGTGCACTTTTCTTGGTAGAAAAAAAAGACACCTTTTTGCTCAATATGTTGAAAAATATTCTTAAATTAAGTAAATGCTGGTAGCATTTTCTTGACATAATGATATGCATACATCATGATTTTTTTTCATGCTTGAAGTAAGAAATGACTACTTTAAAAAAGTAGTTTTATACTTGTGTTAATGACACAGCTTTGCATCAGTTGATATTCTAGTTTCAAGCATGTTTTACTCAATTTAGGTCAGAAAATCTCAGCAACAAGTTGCAATATCTTACTGAGATCATTTAGGACCAACACCCTTAAAACAAGTAAAAGACTAACATAACATCTGCTTAGGGAGAAGAATGATCTAATCAGACAGTAAAAAAGCAAATATCACCCTTATTTGAGATATTTAATCTTACTTAGATTTCACTTTTTGCAGTGTATTCTTTAAAATATTGCCGATACATTTAATAAAAGTGTGTTGATGGTCACAGCGTGAACCTGGACCAGATTATTTCTATTCAAATGATTTCCAATTGTTTTGGACTTAAAAGTGTACTTTTACACATTTTTGCAATACATTCCTTACTAATTCTATTAATACGTATATTGGTATGCTGTTTTTCTTTTTGAGAAAAATAGATGAACTGGCTTTTGTTTGAGTTGAAAGACACCCAAAACACTTTTTTTTTTTTTTCCCAGGAAGTGAAAGTGGCTCCTGTGGAGGCTCCAAAGTTCAAATGCTTCTAAGGCCATAAAATCAGAAACTGACCAAAATTGGGGGGAAATTCACATAAACCTTAAGTACTCCACACCTCACCATATCTGAGTTGTAGTTGTTTTATAACATTAAGCTCTACCTCCATGTTTTACAGGCTACTTTTCTTTTAAAGCATGGTAAATAACATATTTAAAATGTTCATTTTAATAAATCATAATGAAACAAAAAGTTAAAAAAAATATGTTTGTAATGGCAGAGGGATGTCAAATGTAAGAGTTATTTAAAAGCAGTACAAAGTGTGTGAGCTCTTCATGGCACCTGCTAAGCTCTAGTGTGTTTTGTGCTGTCACGCTTTCAGGCCGTGACCTTCAGAGTTGAACACAAGGAGTGTTTCCAGCCCCCCGAAAACAAACACGGCATGCTTTTCCTTTCATGTGTGCGGCGGGGGTCTGACCTCTGACTTCTCCATGCGGTTCTGCAGCTCCACCTGACCCACGATCTCGTTCATGTTGGTCTCCAGCACCATACCTCCCATCACCACCTCCTGCAGGATGTAGTGGACCTGTGGCAGCGGGAGCGTTGACAACCAGTAGTTAGCCAACACTGCAGACCCCAATAATATTTTACATTAGTAAAACAAAAGACAAAAAAATTTGCTCTATTTGCATTCAGACGTGTTTTGTCAAGTTTCTGATATACCTCCACTCTATCGTGGCGACAACATAAAGAAGACAGTCTATTTTAGCAACTTTAATTTATCTCAGTGGTGTCCAACACTCTTCCACTGAGGGCCGCACACTTACAATTAAAGCTTGCAGGCGACATTTTGCTATTTTTAATTTTCAAAACAAATACAATATATAGAATTATTTTAACCTTCCCTCAAGTTTCGTCTCTGGGACTCGGAAGGGTCTTAGTCATAAAAATGTTAAACATAAGTCATAAATACATTTTTGTAATTTTTTTTTATTCAATGCTTAAATCTCTAGATCAACTTCAAATCTATCTGTTGATAAAAAGCTGACTTTTTTAATTGTTTAAAAAAATCAAATATGCAATATTTTCCCCAAAGCCTTTTCAAAAGAAAGCCTTACATAGGTCAATAATTTATAACAACAATAATTTTAATTCGTTTTTGAACAACGACAATTTAAAAAAAATAAAAATAAAATCCTCGGGGATTTAGAAGAGCCCCACTCATAAGTGTAAAAAATAAGTCATACATATTGTTTATGTCTACTTTCCACGCTTAAATTTTAGATCAACTTCAGATGTGGCCATCGATTTGTAAGTTTAGAAATGTTTTTTTTTTTTTTAAATGGTAAAAGTTAGTTTTTATGGCAAAAACACAAAAAATGCAAAATTGTGTCCACAAAATTTATAAAGAAATACAATATATACATTTCTTGTTACCTTCCCTCACGTTTCATCTCTGGGACTCGGAAGGGTCTTAGTCATAAAAATGTTAAAAATAAGTCATGTATACATTTTTGTAATTTTTTTTATTCAATGCTTAAATCTCTAGATCAACTTCAAATCTATCTGTTGATATAAAGCTGACTTTTTTAATTGTTTAAAATTAATATTGTTTAAAAACATCAAATATGCAATATTTTCCCCAAAACATTTTCAAATAGAAAGCCTTACATAGGTCAGTAATTTATAACAACAATAATTTTCGTTCATTTTTGAACAACGACAATTTAAATGAAAAACACTAAAATCCTCGGGGATCTAAAAGAGCCCCACTCATAAGTGTAAAAAATAAGTCATACATATTGTTTATGTCTACTTTCCACGCTTAAATCTCTAGATCAACTTAGGATGTAGCCATCGATTTGTAAGTTTATAAATGTTTTATTTTTTTTGTTTTTTGTTTTAATTAAATGCAGTTTTTGTTATAGAAAACTTAATTTTTATGGCAAAAACACAAAAAATGTAAAAATGTTTCCAAATTTTTTTAAAACAAATACAATATATAGATTTCTTGTTACCTTCCCTTAAGTTTCATAAAATTTTTAAAAATAAGTCATACATTAATTTTAGAATTTTTTTTTATTGAATGCTTATATCTCCAGAACAACTTCAAGTCTATCTCTCTATATAAAGTTTACTTTTCTAATATTTGATGCCCTTTTTGATAAAGAAAACCCTGTTTTTATGGTAAAAACATAACATATGCAATATTTTCCCCCCAAAACATTTTCAAATAGAAAGCCCTAAATAGGTCTTTAATTTATAACAACAATAATTTCAATTCATTTTTGTGCAACAAAAATAAAAATAAAAAAATCCTCAAAGATCCAGAAGAGCCCGACTCATAAGTGTTAAAAATAAGTCATACATATTTTTTTTGTCTATTTTCCACGCTTAAATCGCTCGATCAACTTCAGATGTATCCATAAGTTTATAAATGTTTAAAGCGTTTTTTATTTCATTGTGTTCCTTACTAAAATGTGGAATGACGAATAAGGGCCCCACTCATACATGTGTTAAAAATAAGTCAATCATGTTTTATTTTATTTTTCACTTTTTAACGCTTAGATCTTTAGACCACCATCAGACCTATTCATTGATTCAAAGTTGTTTTTATTTTTTATCATTTTTTTGTTTGTTTACTTTATGCTCTTTTTGTCATATAAAACTTAGTTTTTTATATGGCAAACAATGGCAACTTGAATATGTATAGTATAATATAATATAATAAAAAATACTTTATAATAATTCATAACATTGATTTTGATTCATTATTATTTTTGGAGCAATGACTGTCTTAATTTTGAATGATCAAAATAGGCAAAAAAAAATAGAAAAAAGTGTTAAAAAATAGTCATACATTGTTTTGCTTTTTTTTTTTTACTTTCATTGCTTAGATCTCTGGACATATGCGTCCATTTAAAGTTTTTATAATTTTTTTGGTTTGTTTATGTTATCCCATTTTTGTTATATAAAACTTTTTTTTAACATAAATAAGAACCAAAATATCCAAAACTTTCTCCCAAAAATATCTCAAAGTGGAATATTTAATGTAGTCATTGGAGCTTTAAATAGGTTAACTTATTATTTTTGGAGCAATGACTGTTTTCATTTTGAATGATCCAAAAAAGGCCTGGCTCATAAAAGTGTTAAAAATAGTCATACATTTTTTTTCTTTAACATATCCGTCATATTTAAGTTGTTATTATTTGTGTATTTATTTTTTTGTTTATGTTATGCCTTTTTTGTTATATACAACTTATTTCTATATGGAAAAAACACAAAATATCCAATACTTTCTCCCAAAAATATTTCTAAGTGAAATATTTGATGTTAAGTCATTTGAGCTGTGAATAGTTCAATAATTCATAACATTGAGTTTGATTCATTATCATTTTTGGGGCAATGACAGTTTTAAAGGGGAAAAAAACTACCTGCTTGGCAGCTTTGTGTTATTCATCAATATTCCATTTTTTGTGTTACATTTTACCTGTATGATCTCTTATTCCACATCTCATGTTTTTACTGTAACAGTATTGTTAAAAAATTAGCTGCGGGACGCAAATGGCCCCCGGGCCGCACTTTGGACACCACCCGATTTACCTCATCTATTGTGTTTTTTTATCTGCATTTAAATTTGCTATTGTTGTGTTTTTTCCACTTAGGAACATTTCCAGGTCTCGTCTCGGGAACATTCCAGAGAAACCTCACCGCAACACATGACATCCATTTCCTGCGGGGAGAATTAAATCAAGATGCTGCGGAAAAACGGGTCGTACTCGTGGCGGCTAAACACTCAGGAGAAAAGAGGAGGGCTCCACATTGTTGAATATTCAAAAGTGCCGTGGCTCAACATGTCATTAAAATTGATGTATTAGGAGCTGGTGGGTCTGAGACTGCAACACAAGTCTCACCCCACCACAATCTTTTAAAGCACCTCCGATCCAACGTGCTGTTAAACATTACAATTCTCGTTATAATCTTGAGACCATTTCTTCTAACTTTTATTTAACCAGGAAAACTCCCGGAGATTAAGAATTTTTTTGAAGGGATTCCTGCTACAAGTTCTCATGCAAGGTAAATTGCCCAGTAACTAAAAGGGTTAAGCTGGATTTGCACCAGAAACCCTTAAGTTTCTGGATGACCGCTCTACTATAGGATCCACACCACCGGATTAGGGGTATCTAATAATAATAACGACCAACTGATAATGGCCTATGAGTTCACATCGATATCTGTATCGAGCCTGTTAGTACTGTACCAATTGCCGTAATCCCGGAATTAATACCGGTACTTAACTTTACCAATTTTTGGTTGATAAATATGAATTGTTTTGGATTATAACATCCTATTTTTATTGTAACATTTAAAAATCAATGAAAAATTGTTTGTGCGAACATTGTTTTAAGGTTAATGTTGTTTTCGGATAATACCTATTCAATTCTCCGTTATTTTTTATAATTATCATCACTACCATCTAGAGATGTCCGATAATGGCTTTTTTGCCGATAGCCCAATATTGTCCATCTCTTAATTACCGATTCCGATATCAACCAATACCGATATATACAGTCGTGGAATTAACACATTATTATGCCTAATTTTGTTGTGATGCCCCTGTATGCATTAAACAACGTAACAAGGTTTTCCAAAATAAATCAACTCAAGTTATGGAAAAAAATGCCAACATGGCACTGCCATATTTATTATTGAAGTCACAAAGTGCATTATTTTTTTTAACATGCCTCAAAACAGCAGCATGGAATTTGGGACAGGCTCTCCCTGAGAAAGCATGAGGAGGTTAAGGTGGGCGGGGTTGGGAAGGGCGGGGTTGAGGTGGAGGAGGGGGAGGTGTATATTGTAGCGTCCCGGAAGAGTTAGTGCTGCAAGGATTTCTGGGTTTTTGTTCTGTTGTGTTTATGTTGTGTTACAGTGCGGATGTTCTCCCGAAATGCGTTTGTTATTGTTGTTTGGTGTGGGTTCACAGTGTGGCGCATATTTGTAACAGTGTTAAAGTTGTTTATACGGCCACCCTCAGTGTGACCTGTATGGCTATTGACCAAGTATGCGTGGCATTCACTTGTGTGTGTGAAAAGCTGTAGATATTATGTGACTGGGCCGGCACACAAAGGAAGTGTCTTTAAGGTTAACTGGCGCTCTGTACGTCTCCCTACGTCCGTATACACAGCGGCGTTTTAAAAAGTCATAACTTTTACATTTGAAACCAATACCGATAATTTGGAAACCGACACCGACAATTTACGAAATTACATTTTAAAGTATTTATCGGCTGATAATATCGGCAGTCCAATATTATCGGACATTCCTACTATCAATCACTCTGAAACAAGCGTGAAAAATACATTTAGTTTAAGTCAGGGGTGTCCAAAGTGTGGCGGGCCTTTGCGGCCTGCAACACGTTCTAAAGACAAAAGAAAAACATCCCCTGATTAAAACATTACACAAAAAAACAAGACTATGCAATTTTGTGAGAAATTGCATTTGAATGCTGAAATGCGCAAGCCAAACCTAAATGCTAATGTTAGCATGCCAACAGTTACAACGCCTCAAGTATCAAGTCATAGGAAAAATTTACAATTTGCTAAAACAGTTAGCACGCAATTGTGCAAACATTTGCATATTAGTCATATGAAAAATGTAAAAATTTGTTAAACAAGTTAGCACGCAAGTGAGCTAACATTTGCATACTAGTCTTATGAAAAATTAAAAATATGAAAAATTTAACATTTGCTAAAAAAGTTAGTATGCAAGTGTTAGCATGCTAACATTAAGTTTGCATGTGTCAAGTACCAAGTTATATGACTCTGAGGTGTTCAACTGCACAATTGGCAAAAAAAAGTTAGCATGCTAACGTTAACATGCTAACAGTCAACATACGTCAAGTATTAAGTCATATGACTAGAAGGTGTTTGGCTGCAAAATTGGCAAAAAAAAAGTTGGCACGCCAATTTTAGCATATGTCAAGTACCAAGTAATTAGAGTCTGAGGCGTTTGGCTGCAAAACTGGCTAAAAAAGTTAGCATGCTAATGTTTGTAAGGCTGAGCCAATCAATGGCCACGATACTGAACAGCGCAATCTGATTGTTTTGGGTGTTCTCTGCTGCCCAATGCGACTGTAGAATTGGTATTTTTACCTCGCTTAGTCATTTTTATGCTTGAAAAGTCTTTAATTAGGGCTCAATGACATAGAAAATGCTATGTTACCGATAACACCAAGCTAAGATATGGATGTTGTGTTCAGATGGTTTAGCATATATTGATAGACATACAGTAATTTAATTACATTATAATATTGTCATGGTTTTAGTAAATCAAATGTACAAAATGTATGACATTTCAGTTTTTATTGATGCGGCCCTCACATCGAAGTTTGTACAAATCTGGTTTAAGTGATCCACTATTTAGTCTGGCAGACAGGGAAAGGAGATGCATTCAGGCAAAAGAATCCTTACCTTGTCCATGTGGAATATGAGGTCCAGCTCACAGACGTTCTCAAAGCATTTGTCCAGCGTTTCCACAAACACCTGCAAAGACGACAATGTAGATACGTAAAGGAAAGAACCATTACAGGTTCGAAAAGGAATTATAGTTGGTAATAATGAATTATTGTATAAACAAGCATGTTATTGAATGGGGAGGAGCGTTGGGATGTGTTTTGATTCCAAATCATGCATGCAGTAGAAAAAAATATATAAACCAAACGGTGCAAAAATATAATCTCCACAGGACACTCGGACACAGGTGTCAGCTGACCTGGATGAGGTCCAGAATGCCCAGCTCGCTCTCGGAGGAGTCCACACAGAAGACAAAGTAGAGGGTGGCGTAATGTCGGTAGATCAGCTTGTAGTCAGACCCACCGATGAGACTGGAAGATCAAAAAAAAAGGATGTTTTAGGTTTCATTCACAAATCCACAGCATCAGTATGGTTTCCTCATTTACCCGGGAAAAGAAAGTTCCTACTGTTTCCACCAAAAACTACCCAGGTAGATTTATTTATTCAGGAACCATATTTAGCTCCTCGTAGCGAGGTCGGACTTTCGGACTGTTCGAGGAACTTTACAAGGCGTGGGTTGTGATGTCGACCGCTGATTGGTTGAAAACAGTTAGGGGCTTTCCTAAAACTTTGTATTCTAAAATTCAACCACCATTACAATATGTGAGGCCACATTTTTTGTTACTATAGTATGCAGCTAAATGTTTATTATTATTTACAAACTTAATTTCAATGCGCGACGCTACGAAAAGTGGACAGACTCTTTTAAACGTATTAACCGAGGAATGTCTTTTTCTGGAGTATAAGGCGCACTTAAAATCCTTTTTATTTTCTCAAACCTCGACAGTGTGCCTTATAACCCGGTGCGCCTAATGTACGGAATAATTTTGGTTGTGCTTGCCGGCCTCAATGGTTTTTTATTTGGTACATGGTGTAATGATAAGTGTGACCAGTAGAAGGCAGTCACACATAAGAGATACGTGTGTACTGCAATATGACTCATGTAAACAACACCAAAATGTTATATGTTCCATTGAAAATATAAAACATTACACACGGCTCTCAAAAATCTATCAAAATGTTTTAGTACGACTTTGGTTAGCATTGAAGCCGCACCTCTTGATGGATTGTACTGTGCTTCAACATACAAGTATTATTATGCTGTGTGTATAATGTTTCGCAATATTATTTCTTACCTTCTGGTACCTGCTGATCTGTATTTGGGATCTGCATAAGTCCTGAAAATGTACGCGAGTCCGCCTTTGTAGTCCGTGCGACAGCGTAGTCAATAAGCTTCTTCTTTTTCTCTATCTTCTTGTTATGGTACATTCATTCTCCGCTGTTGCCATTTCTAATATAAAGTAGCATAAAGTTCTAACTTATATCTGTAAGTAAACTCGCCATGAAAGCGCTAAAACATACCGGTGTAGTGAGTTTACATTATTCACCCAAGGAACTTTAGTTATTAGAGAGTTCCGGTCGGACGCTTTTTCACGGGACACATTTCTGGCGTTGTTATTGCACTAGTCAGCCACGGATGAGGAGATGCTGCTAAATTATTGATTGAAGTAAAAGTCTGAATGTCATTAAAACAGTTAGCTCCATCTTTTGACACTTCTTCCACTCCCATCCTTGCACGCTACACCGCTACAACAAAGATGATGGGGAGAAGACGCAGAAGGTGAGCCACATAAATAAGACCGCCCACAAAACGGCACATCCGGAAGCAACTGTCAGAAAGAGGCTTGAAGATGATCTTTAAAACATCATCTATGCAACATTTTGATCAAAGAACCACCATTACATGTTATGTACCAGTGTTAATTTTGTTGCCGAAAAATTTTCGTCATAGTTATCGTCAACAGCCTTTTTTTTTGGACTAAAACGAGACAATAACTAAATAAAAAATAATTTACGTGGACTAAGACGATGACGAGGTGTATTGACATATTCGTCAATGAATAAAAACGAGACGAAAATGTCTGCCAGAGACGAGATCCAATTGGAACTCATTTCGTTAGGAAGAGGCGGGAGGAGTTGGGAAGAGAACCAATCAGAGCGACGTGGTAAGGAAGTTATGTAAACGTAGTTTGTTTTTGAGACTGACCCGCTGCAGAAGACAACATGTCAACGCCGGGGAGGAAGGAGAGAGAGGACATATGGGGAAATTTTATATTTGACGTCAAAGATAACAAGACGCAGTGTAAGAAATGCAGCGTGAGGATTACGGGGAAGAACACAACAAACTTGAAGCGACATTTACAGTCCAATCACCCCGAAATCCACACACAGGTAAGCATTTTCCACAACATACAACTCACTTGACGTTATCCCGTTTATTACACGGCTTACTCGTGAAATTCTAAATTTGAGACACAATTTTCATCAAAATACGACTTGTATCGGTGATTTTTCCGCCGTTTTGCTTTGACTTTCAGAAATTGAAGGGAAAGTTTACATATTACCCTTTAGTCGACTTAATCTACTGTAGTTTTCGTCGACTTTAATCTTATGATATTTCCTCAACTAAAACTAGACCAAAACTAAAACAATTTAAATAACTAAATTATGACTAAAACTACATTACATTTTAGTCAAAAGACTATGACTAAAACTAAATCAAATTTTGCTGTCAAAATTAACACTGTTATGTACACCGCAGGGAAGTGTTTTACATTTTGAAAAAAATCATAATAATATGACACCTTTAATGCGCCCTATAATCCGGTGCACCTTTTGTATGAAAATAGACCTGACTAGACCAGCTCATCGGCAGTGCGCCTTAGGGTCCGGTAAACACGGTATTTAGTCGGACTTCGAAGCGGCGACTCCGACCGGGACTCCGACATTGCAGTTTAAAGAGAAATGTAAAACAAAATAAAAGTCGAGCTAATTAAATCACATCATATATTCATTATTTACTTCGCAAATGCTGTAAAAGTAGTCAGTGACACGCCATTTGTGTGGTTATTTGTGAAACAAACGCTGATGCTAAAAAGCTAACGCTAAATCAGAACGTTTATGTTGTCGCTGTGGAACAAACACTGACATTTATTATTGATATATTGTTATTTACAGCTGAAATGGAACACAAGGACTCGCCTGACCCTCATGAGTTCATCATTTACTGAGGGGACGACTTTCTGATTGTTGGACACTCAACAAAAGCATGGCTGATTTTTTTTAATGTAAAATCCTGTACACTTTGGTTTTATTAATATCCTTTTTGTATATTATTACTTTGTATTGTATTTACTTACACTTCCGTAAAATAAATATAGTCAAATAATGTCTGTTTATTTACATGGTATCGGTGTAGAAATATACTTACTGTACCACTCATTCATACGTCATCAATCTAATTTGTATAAACTACCCTGAACCATGCAAAGTGTTGGAAACACACACCTATACATGGCCGGATATACGCAGGGGCAAGAGGGGGCAGAGCCCCCTTAAATAAATGTCTTGCCCCCTCAAATCAAAATTTGAGAAAGCAAATTTTAATAAACTCACAAAATTTCTGCATTACCAGTTGACAAAATTATCTGCACTAGCGGAAAAATCCGCCGAAAAAGGGACACACACGATATAGTAGTGTCGGCTTCCCTCTCATCCCCCCCTCCGCTGTGCGTGTATTCAACATTCCACAGGCTGACAGCACACACACACCCGCACACACCCATCAGCCCGCAGTAAACATCCAATCACTGTTGCAGTATGAAAGTAAAAGAAAAGGAAAAGTTGTCTACATTTATCATATACTTGTTACGATGGGTGTATTTGTGTAATCTTATCTGTAATAAACACGTTTATCGTCGCGGACTTTCGGTGCTACGGAGTTCCTTTTTTTTTTTTTTTTTTCTCTTTTCTTTACAACTTGACGAGAGCAGTGACAGCGGAGGCTCTGAGCAGCAGTGGTTTGGAAGGCAGAGAGCCTCCACTGTCCCTGTAACAAGCTACAAGTCATTTATGATGCTGTTAATGAGGGTAAAAATGAAACATAAGGTATATATCCTGCTTAGCAGTCCTCCTCTGCTGTCCTCTGTTCAGAGCGGAGTCCCTAGCAACGGCCCGTTTTACTTAGCAACGGTCTGGCAATCGACTGCTGGAATCCTTTTTCTGTTGTTTTTCTTGTAATTCTACATAGTCAACCTTTAATGTTTCAATCTACATTTTGTAATAAACTAATTATAAGTTTCATTTGATATGACCAAGACACCTAAAAACAAAAACACAATTTACAAGCAAGTGGGCAACACACATACATTGGAGTGAATTAATTTTGTGCCCAGATGAGTGCCCACGTCCACTGCATGTGACAAACTGAAGACAAGTGACCTGTGTCTGACAGACCCCTACGTAAACCCCCGCCCCAGGCTGTAGTCCTGTACTGTTGTTGTTTTTCTTCATGTAATCACAGCAGGTTTTTTCTGTTGTTGTTCAAGCTTACTTATTTTCTGCTCAAGCTTCCAGCAGCTCACAAAGAGAAAGTTAATGCTCTGTAATGCATCCATTTTTCAGAGCATTTAAAAAGTCTAGTCCTGCTCCTGCATGTAGTAGTAGCAATGATGCTACTGGTAGTACAACAGGGACAGCAGCTAGCAATACTTAGATTAGATAGATTAGATTAGATAGTACTTTATTTATTCCGTCAGGAGAGTTTCTTCAGGAAAATTTAAATTTTCAGCACAATCCTGGCGACTTGTCCAGGGTGTACCCCGCCTTCCGCCCGATTGTAGCTGAGAGAGGCGCCGGCGCCCCCCGCGACCCCGAAAGGGAATAAGCGGTAGAAAATGGATGGATGGATGGAATCCCATTCAAGATCAGACAAACATTACAGGGAGACAGAACAGGATCGCTGACGGGTCTGCCGGCTTCCAGCGCCCCTTACAAAAAAGATGAGATACAGGTAAACAAGAGGGGGGATAGAAGATTAAAATAAAATAAAATAAAAATCGGTCTTAGCCTGGGCCCTGGAGAGGGGGTGCAGACTGAGGCCAAGGGAAAAAACAACAACTCATAGCCATGGTACACATCCCTCTTACATGTGTGTAAGAGGGAAACATCAAACATCAAAGAACACAGAGGACATTAAAGACATTAAAGCAGCAGATACAACCAGACACTTCTACATACAGCTATGAATAAAAAGTAAAAGAAACATATCCACTGTGGTGGCCTCTGCGGTGTTCCACGCCATCGTCCGCTAGGATGGAGGGAGCATGGCCAGAGACAGGAGCAGACCCAACAAAGCAACCAAGACAGCCGACTCCACTCTCGGCCAGTGTCCAGTCCGCATGGATGAGCGAGGATACGTCCAAGGTGACTGAGGTGTCCGACACCTGCTCACCCAGTCAAGACACCACGAAGCCTCTCCGTCCCAGCGCTCAGTGCTAGCTCCGCAGCCCTGTCCCCTCATCCGCATCTCCTCCAGTCCCTCCAAACCGACTCCGGTGTGGCAGACACCCAGCAGCTGGTCTCCATGGCCAAAAGGCTCCCGGGAGGCAGATCCAGAAGTCCCCAAAAAAAGCACCACAGAGGTCACGAAAGTGGCACCCCTTGTCACACAGTCCCAAAGGGTCCCGGACAAAAATGCAAAAAAAAAAATATAATAACACATGAAAACAAGAGGGAAACACAAAAGGATGACACAAGAGCACAGAGCTCCTGCCAACAGCAGCCACTACAGCAGCGCCATCTTGGAAAAAAAAAAAAACTGCACCTTTAGCACCAGCAAGCACTGTTTCTCCTGCACCAGCTCCCTCCGTCACCCCAACATGCGCTCCCCCAAAGCAGCCTGCTCAGCTACCCAGTGACTTAAATGGCAACGCACCATCTCAGCCAATACTGAGTGGCTACCCAAAGCGTGCATTTGGTACAACATTAAGATCATTCAATCCTGCCTGGTACCGCACACGACCATGGC
Source organism: Nerophis ophidion (assembly GCF_033978795.1). Classification (NCBI taxonomy): domain Eukaryota; kingdom Metazoa; phylum Chordata; class Actinopteri; order Syngnathiformes; family Syngnathidae; genus Nerophis; species Nerophis ophidion. The sequence goes on from NC_084612.1 coordinate 2,652,346, forward strand.
TAGAGTATTCTGTGGTGCGAGACGCCTGCTTCTGTTTCCCCTGTCGGAAATATGGCAGCACTGTTAATGTTTCCCCCCCGGAGGGATTGCCACCTTATTGTGGTCAGGGGGTTTGCATGCCTCAGTGACCGTAAGAGCTATACCAGCAGGAGCTTGGTCTTCAGGTGGGACACCCAAGTTGGACAGGTCTGAAGGTAGAGGCCTGACAAAGTGCAATCCACTACTCCAGGTTGGGGTTGGACACATAGCTAAAGACCCATTTCAATGAAGAAAGCATCGTTACTATAAGCACAGAGAAAAAAGTGCTGGAGCATGATGTGTATACATGATGCCCCCTTCACATTTCTGACTGCCCCCTCATATAACCATGCCTAGAACCGCTCCTGCACCTATAGTTCCAAGAAAGGCGAGTGATGCCTGTAACTGAATATATTTTTGAATGTCTGGCTCCATCTATTGGTTCTATGGTGCAAAAGCAGTGAACGCCACTTACCTTCCACCCTCCAGGAAGTTACAAACGTTGTCGTCTCTCTTTGACACCAAATGGAAAGTCTCCCGAATTATCTGCTGTTGCATGTCCTCTGCCTGCAAGAAAACAAAGGACATAGTTTAACAGGTGCTTGAAGACACAACACACTGAGAACCGGCGTCCAGTGGAGTAGACATTTGTTTTTGCTCTATTTCATTCATCAGACTTACATCATGTTCTGTAAAAAAATATATATATATATGTGTGTATATATATATATATGCTTATATATATATATAGATATAGATCTATATCTATATATATACATATATATATATATATATATATATATATATATATATGTATCTATATATAGATATGTATCTATATCTATATATATATATATATATATATATATATATATATATATATATATAGATATGTATGTATATATATATATATATATATATATATATATATATATATATGTATATATATATATATATATATATATATATATATATATATATGTATATCGACCCCAAAAAGGGACAAGCGGTAGAAAATGGATGGATATGTATAAATATATATATATATATAGATACACACACACACATATATGTATATATATGTGTGTGTACATATATAGATACATAGGGACGGCGTAGCGCAGTGGAAGAGGGTCCTTGGTTCAATCCCCACCTAGTACGTCACGTCCGTTGTGTCCTGAGCAAGACACTTCACCCTTGCTCCTGATGGTTGCTGGTTAGCGCCTTGCATGGCAGCTCCCTCCATCAGTGTGTGTGAATGTGTGTGTGAATGGGTAAATGTGGAAGTAGTGTCAAAGCGCTTTGAGTACCTTGAAGGTAGAAAAGCGCTATACAAGTACAACCCATTTATCATTTATATATATACATACATATATATTATATATATATATATATATATATATATATATATATATATATATATATATACATATATATATATATATATATATATATATATATATGTATATATATATTTATATATATGTGTATATAAAATAGTAACAATAATAAAAATAATTCTGTTAAGCTACACAAAAAACGTCCACGTCCATGTTTTTGCTCTATTTCCTTCTCAGTTACATACTTTGTGTAAAAAAATATTGAACAATAATAATAAAGAAAACAATAATAGTGACAATAACAACAACAAACGTGTTGTGCTAAATATAAACCTCTACTAAAAAGGACATTTATTTTGCTCTATTTCCTTAATCAGATTTTAAAAAATCAACAACAACAAAAACATAATAATCCTGCTAATAACAACAATCCGGCTATGCAAAACATAAACATCTACTGCAGTGGACATTTGTTTTTGCTCTATTTCTTTTGTCAGTGTTACATATTTTGTAAAAAAAAAAAAAAAAAAATTAAATAAAGATAATCCTGTTATGCAAAACATAAACATTTGCTTTTACTCAATTTTACCACGCATTTTGTAAGAGAAATAAAATAATGTTAGTAGTAATAAAAATAAAAACAAACTTGTTATGCCAAACAAAACATCCACTGGAGTAGACATTTGGTTTCACAACTACAACCCAGTTATGATCAACACAAGCATTCACTGCAGTGGACATTTAATTTTGCTGTATTTCTTTTGTCAGAGAGTTACACATTTTGTAAAAAAAAATATATATATATATATTGAAAAAAAAAAAAAGGTTTTTAAAGAGATAGTCCTGTTATGCAAAAGATAAACAACATTTGCTTTTGCTCAATTTTGTCACATGATTTATAAAAGAAAGAAAATAATATTAGTAGTAATAAAAATAATAACAAGGTTGTTAAGCCAAACAAAACGTCCACTGGAGTAGACATTTGCTTTCGCTCTATTCATTTTGTCAGAGTTACACAACTACAACCCAGTTATGATCAACACAAGCATTCATTGCATTGGACATTTGATTTTGATCTATTTATTTTGTCTGAGTTACATATTTTGTAAAAAAAAAAAAAAGTTTTTTAAAAAAGATAATTCTGTTACGCAAAACATAAACAACATTTGCTTTTGCTCAATTTTTGTCACATGATTTTTGACAAAAGTCATGTGACAAAGAAATACCATAATGTTTTTCAGGCTTGCCCCTGACAGTTTGTTTGTGTTTTAGTTTCTCCTCTGTGTGTGTAGTATTTCCTGTCTTTAGTTCCTGTTAGCACTCTTATTTTGGTTCAGTTTCCTGTTTGTCTCCCTGAGTGGTGTGTCCCCTCAGCTGCGGCTGATTGGCACCTGGCCACACCTGGTGTCAATCAGCCCGCTTCTATTTGAGCCTGTTTTTTTCCTCCAGTTAGTTGCTGGATTATTTTCATGTATTGTCGCTTCTGTATTGTATTGTCAATGTCATTTATACTTGTCGTTCCTACTGGTCGTGTCTTTGCACCGTTGCGGTAAGCTATATTCGGTAGCTGTTTGTAGCTTACTGTCTTTTGTTCCCTGCTTCCAATTTTGTTTGTCCATAGCCAAGTTTGTTATCCGCCTCGTGCGCTTTGTATTGTACCCTTTGTTTGGTTTTGTTTTAGTTTTAAAGATTAAATCATGTTTTCTCACTACACGCCTCCCTCCTTCTCTGCATCTTGGGGTTCGTCAAAAACTAAATCTGACAATGTTAGTAGTAATAAAAATAATAACAAGCTTATTATGCAAAACAAAACGTCCGCTGGAGTAAACATTTGCTTTCAATCTATTTATTTTGTCAGAGTTACACAACTACAATCCAGTTATGATCAACACAAGCATTCACTGCAGTGGACATTTGATTTTGCTCTATTTATTTGGTCAAAGAGTTACAGTTTTTTTTTGGGGGGGGGGGGGGGGGGGGGGAATAATAAAATAAAATACCAATAATGGCATAACTACAATCCAGTTATGATCAACACAAGCATTCACTGCAGTGGACATTTGATTTTGCTCTTTTTATTTGGTCAAAGAGTTACACATTTGGGGGGGGTGATAATAAAATAAAATACCAATAATGGCATAACTACAATCCAGTTATGATCAACACAAGCATTTACTGCAGTGGACATTTTTTTTGCTCTGTTTCTTTGGTTATAGAGTTACATATTTTGTAATAAAAATTAATAAATGATAAAAAGTAATAATAATAAAAACTAGGGGTGTGGGGAAAAATCGATTCAAATACGAATCGAATCCCTTGTGCGATTCAGAATCGATTCTAATTTTTTTTAAATCTATTTTTTATTTTTATTCAATCCAACAAACCACTACAGAGCAATACCATAACAATGCAATCCAATTCCAAAACCAAACCTGACCCAGCAACACTCAGAACTGCAATAAACAGAGCAATTGAGAGGAGACACAAACACGACACAGAACAAACCAAAAGTAGTGAAACAAAAATGAATATTATCAACAACAGTATCAATATTAGTTATAATTTCAGCATAGCAGTGATTAAAAATCCCTCATTGAAATTATCATTAGACCTTTATAAAATAAAAATAAAAAAGAACAATAGTGTCACAGTGGCTTACACTTGCATCACATCTCATAAGCTTGACAACACACCGTGTCCAATGTTTTCACAAAGATAAAATAAGTCATATTTTTGGTTCGTTCAATGGTTAAAACAAATTTAAATTATTGCAATCAGTTGAGAAAACATTGTCCTTTACAATTATAAGAGCTTTTTTTTTTTTTAAATCTACTACTCTGCTAGCATGTCAGCAGACTGGGGTAGATCCTGCTGAAATCCTATGTATTGAATGAATACGGAATCCTTTTGAATCGGAAAAATATCGTTTTTGAATCGAGAATCGCGTTGAATCGAAAAAAATCAATATATTATGGAATCGTCACCCCAAGAATCGATATTGAATCGAATTGTGGGACACCCAAAGATTCGCAGCCCTAATAAAAACAGTATCACACAAACAACCCAGTTATGCAAATCACAAAAGTCCACTGCAGTGGACGCTGGTTCTCAGGAAGTATAATGTACAATAAATAAAGATTACACCCATTATGTATATGTTTGGATTACATTATGGCAATGATAAATGTTTAAAACTCATTTGTACATACATGTCAATACTGTATATGTTGGCAGTACTTATTGGCTTTTGCCTGCATGGACAGAAAGGAAGATGCTTAAAATGCTAAACATGTTTTTACTCTATTGTTCATATTAAGGTGAGAAGACACTCATTTCAAAATATTTTGATGAATAATTGAAACAAATAACTAATTTCTGTCTCATTTGATAGAAAACTGGCATTCAAAATCCGGGTACTTTACTAACATTTAAGGCGATAATACTCACAAAATACTGATAGAACCTGATGAGCCGCGGCTTTCCGTGGTTATTGAAAATCAATATAGCCTTAATCATCTTTACTATTTTCGAACACAAAGTGATAGACTTTGAACAATTTAATTTAATTTAAATATTAAGGCTACGAAGACTGACATTAGCTTGAGAGATAAACAGGAAGTGTTTTTAACACCGACCATTTCCGGTTTTGTTGTGCGCATTCAAGAATCGTCTGGAAACAAAGACGTAACGAGGATATGTTCCGGGACCATATTTTTTCGTGTGGCGCACTCTCACTGGGAGATGGCGCTCGTTGATCAATAATCATTCGTACAATAATTGTTAAAAGTATATTAGTTTAGTTTTCTCACTTGAAGTAGGCAATACGACATTGTTTTGTATCCATCTAATAAAAAAATATATATATTAATAATAATAGTAATAGATTATAAGCGCATTTCTTTTTTTTTCCTTATTTTTTCTTTTCTTTCAACTTTTATTTATAAATTTCAACATTTACAAACAAACAGACGAGGAAAAATAATCAAAATAAGTACAAAAACAGTACAGTACAGTTCAAAAACAGTACAAAATAAAACAGCGCCAGGGGGTTGTAAATTCAAAGTAACTAAAATAGAATACAGTGGGGCAAAAAAGTATTTCGTCAGCCACCGATTGTGCAAGTTCTCCCACTTAAAATGATGACAGAGGTCTGTAATTTTCATCACAGGTACACTTCAACTGTGAGAGACAGAATGTGAAAGAAAAATCCAGGAATTCACATTGTAGGAATTTTAAAGAATTTATTTGTAAATTATGGTGGAAAATAAGTATTTGGTCAATAACAAAAATTCATCTCAATACTTTGTAATATAACCTTTGTTGAAAATAACAGAGGTCAAACAATTACTATAGGTCTTTACCAGGTTTGCACGCACAGTAGCTGGTATTTTGGCCCATTCCTCTATGCAGATCTTCTCGACAGCAGTGATGTTTTGGGGCTGTCACCGAGCAACACGGACTTTCAACTCCCTCCACAGATTTTCTATGGGTTTGAGGTCTGGAGACTGGCTAGGCCACTCCAGGACTTTCAAATGCTTCTTACGGAGCCACTCCTTTGTTGCCCGGGCAGTGTGTTTGGGATCATTGTCATGTGGGAAGACCCAGCCACATTTCATCTTCAAAGCTCTCATTGATGGAAGGAGGTTTTGGCTCAAAATCTCACGATACATGGCCCCATTCATTCTTTCCATAACACGGATCAGTCGTCCTGTCCCCTTAGCAGAAAAACAGCCCCAAAGCATGATGTTTCCACCCCCATGCTTCACAGTAGGTGTGGTGTTCCTGGGATGCAACCCGGTATTCTTCTTCCTCCAAACACGACCAGTTGAGTTTATACCAAAAAGTTCTATTTTGGTTTCATCTGACCACATGACATTCTCCCAATCCTCTGCTGTATCATCCATGTGCACTCTGGCAAACTTGAGACGGGCCTGGACATGCACTGGCTTAAGCAGGGGGACACGTATGGCACTGCAGGATTTGATTCCCTGTCGGCGTAGTGTGTTACTGATGGTAACCTTTGTTACTTTGGTCCCAGCTCTCTACAGGTCATTCACCAGGTCACCCCATGTGGTTCTGGGATTTTTGCTCACCGTTCTCATGATCATTTTGACCCCATGGGATGAGATCTTGCGTGGAGCCCCAGATCGAGGGAGATTATCAGTGGTCTTGTATGTCTTCCATTTTCTGATAATTGCTCCCACAGTTGATTTTTTCACACCAAGCTGCTTGCCTATTGTAGATTCACTCTTCCCAGTCTGGTGCAGGTCTATTATTCTTTTCCTGGTGTCCTTCGACAGCTCTTTGGTCTTGGCCATAGTGGAGTTTGGAGTCTGACTGTTAGAGGCTGTGGACAGGTGTCTTTTATACAGACAACAAGTTTAAACAGGTTCCATTAATACAGGTAACGAGTGGAGGACAGAAGAGCTTCTTAAAGAAGAAGTTACAGGTCTGTGAGAGTCAGAAATCTTCCTTGTTTGAAGTGACCAAATACTTATTTTCCACCATAATTTACAAATAAATTCTTTAAAATTCCTACAATGTGAATTCCTGTATTTTTTTTTTCACATTTTGTCTCTCACGGTTGAAGTGTACCTATGATCAAAATTAGAGACCTCTGTCATCATTTTAAGTGGGAGAACTTGCACAATCGATGGCTGACTAAAAACGTTTTTGCCCCACTGTATATATACATACATACATACATACGTACACATACATACATACATACATACATACATACATATATATATATATATATATATATATATATATATATATATATATATATATATATATATATATATATATATATATATATATATATATATATATATATATATATATATATATATGATAAACAAAGTGCAAAGCCATAGGCACACTCAATTTCAGTAAATAACTTGAATTTGGAACACAGCATCATCGTTTTTACAGCTTTTTTGTTGTTAGATGTAGAGAGTGTTTTAATGTAGAGGTCTAAATCTTTTTTGAAGGCACAAAAGACAGGTGGGGTATTAAGAAACTTACATATATGAATATATGTAAGTTATTATATTATTATATTATTATATATATTCGGGCTCCAGTACTCTGGAATGCCCTCCCGGTAAAAGTTCGAGATGCCACCTCAGTAGAAGCATTTAAGTCTCACCTTAAAACTCATTTGCATACTCTAGCCTTTAAATAGACTCCCTTTTTAGACCAGTTGATCTGCCGTTTCTTTTCTTTTTCTCCTATGTCCCACTCTCCCTTGTGGAGGGGGTCCGGTCCGATCCGGTGGCCATGTACTGCTCGCCTGTGTATCGGCTGGGGACATCTCTGCGCTGCTGATCCGCCTCCGCTTTGGATGGTTTCCTGCTGGCTCCGCTGTGAACGGGACTCTCGCTGCTGTCTTGGATCTGCTTTGGACTGGACTCTCGCGACTGTGTTGGATCCATTATGGATTGAACTTTCACAGTATCATGTTAGACCCGCTGGACATCCATTGCTTTCCTCCTCTCCAAGGTTCTCATAGTCATCATTGTCACCGATGTCCCACTGGGTGTGAGTTTTCCTTGCCCTTATGTGGGCCTGCCGAGGATGTCGTAGTGATTTGTGCAGCCCTTTGAGACACTAGTGATTCAGGGCTATATAAGTAAACATTGATTGATTGATTGATAAAACTTAGCCGACAGAATAATGAGGTTGCAAAGGTAAAATTCATTTTCAAATTTTTGTTCATACAGTGTAAATCCAAATATCACATCGTTATGTAGCGCATTTCTATCAAGGGTCGGTATCACCGATGACAGCATTTTTACTGAAACATTTTCAATATCGTTAATTAGTTTCCTTTAACTTTTTGATTATAATCAGAATGAAATACAGGAAAAACGACTATAGGCAAACAAAGAAACAATTATTTGTGAACAATTTCATAATTATCTTATTCCCTTTTATTACATAAACATGTTTGGGGGGGGGAATACAAACAAACTGGCGCTTTTTTTTAATTGCCTTGTTTTCAGATATGTTTTTCGTCTGATCTTTTTTTATACATTTTACATGTTTTAAATGTTATGTTTTAGTCTGTTACATGCCTCTGCTTATCTGCTTTTTCTATATTTGTACATGTTTTGTAAATGTTTTTCCAACTGTATTGTTTAATTTTTTGGGCTTTATACATAAAATTGGTGCAGTACAAACTGGATCTTTTGTAAACAATAAAGCAATATATACAAAAAAAAAACATTTGTGAAAATGAACTGAAAAATATCAACGTTATCACACTTGTATCGATCCAGCACTGATGATACTTTGGTGTCAGTGATATTATTATTTGGAACGATCTGCCCACCAATGCCACAGCCACCAGTGGTATGATGATATCATATCACATATAAATCAGGATTATGGTTCTAGATTGCTCAACCAAATGTACTGAACAATAAAAATTGAATTAGGGGCTCCTTTACAAGAGAGCAATTAGGTTGTCCTCAGAACATCACAGGCTCTGTGTCCTAACTCCCATCAGTACCTTGGATATTGAAACATTATGCGCACGACATATTTCATTTTCATGCGTCATCTGCGATACAGATTATGCAATTCTGCCCCCTTTGTGACGAATCCTCCATAGAAACGGAGTCTTCCGTGTTATTAATGATGGGCGGAGAGGCTTTATGGGATATTTATGTGCACCACAAACACAAAACACTAGCCTTCTGGGCAAAATCAATTAAAAAAACATATATATATACATATGTGTATGTGTGGGAAAAACCGCAAGACTACTTCATCTCTACAGAACTGTTTCATGAGGGGTTCCCTCAATCATCAGGAGATGATTGAATCTCCTGATGATTGAGGGAACCCCTCATGAAACAGTTCTGTAAAGATGAAGTAGTCCTGTGATTTTTCCCACACATTCATATTGCGCTCTACCACGGTATCGAGCATTATTCTCTGGATAATCCAATCAAGACATATACATATATGGTAAATAAAAACAGAATACAATGATTGGCAAATCCCTTTCATCTTATTTTCAATGGAACAAGCTGCAAAGACAAGATACTTAACGATCGAACTGGAAAAGTTTGTTATTTTTTGCAAATATTAGCTCATTTGGAATTTGATGCCTGCAACATGTTTCAAAAAAGCTGGCACAAGTGGCAAAAAAGACTGAAAAAGTTGAGGAATGCTCAAGAACAAGAAAGTTTGATCACATTACACCTGTACTGGCTCACCTGCACTGGCTTCCTGTGCACTTAAGATGTGACTTTAAGGTTTTACTACTTACGTATAAAATACTACACGGTCTAGCTCCATCCTATCTTGCCGATTGTATTGTACCATATGTCCCGGCAAGAAATCTGCGTTCAAAAGACTCCGGCTTATTAGTGATTCCCAAAGCCCAAAAAAAGTCTGCGGGCTATAGAGCGTTTTCATTTCGGGCTCCAGTACTCTGGAATGCCCTCCCGGTAGAAGTTTGAGATGCCACCTCAGTAGAAGCATTTAAGTCTCACCTTAAAACTCATTTGTATACTCTTGCCTTTAAATAGACTCCCTTTTTAGACCAGTTGATCTGCCGTTTCTTTTATTTTTCTTCTATGTCCCACTCTCCCTTGTGGAGGGGGTCCGGTCCGATCCGGTGGCCATGTACTGCTCGCCTGTGTATCGGCTGGGGACATCTCTGCGCTGCTGATCCGCCTCCGCTTGGGATGGTTTCCTGCTGGCTCCGCTGTGAACGGGACTCTCGCTGCTGTGTTGGATCCATTATGGATCGAACTTTCACAGTATCATGTTAGACCCGCTCAACATCCATTGCTTTCCTCCTCTCCAAGGTTCTCATAGTCATCATTGTCACCGACGTCCCACTGGGTCATTATTGTCACCGATGTCCCACTGGGTGTGAGTTTTCCTTGCCCTTATGTGGGCCTACCGAGGATGTCGTAGTGGTTTGTGCAGCCCTTTGAGACACTAGTGATTTAGGGCTATATAAGTAAACATTGATCGATTGATTGATTATTTGGAACATCCCACAGGTGAAGAGGCTAATTGGGAACAGGTGGGTGCCATGATTGGGTATAAAAGCAGCTTCCATTAAATGCTCAGTCATTCACAAACAAGGAAGGGACGAGGGTCACCACTTTGTGGACGAATGCGTGAGCAAATTGTCCAACAGTTTAAGAACAATATTTCTCAACGAGCTATTTGAAAGGCATTTAGGGATTTCACCATATACTGTCCGTAATATCATCAAAAGGTTCAGGGAATCTGGAGAAATCACTGCACGTAAGCAGCAAGGCTGAAAACCAACATTGGATACCGGTGACCTTTGACCCTTCAGGCGGTACTGCATCAAAAAGCGACATCAGTGTGTAAAGGATATCACTCCATGGAACACTTCAGGAAAGCACTGCCAGTAACTACAGTTTTTTGCTACATCTGTAAGTGCAAGTTAAAACTACACTATGCAAAGCGAAAGCCATTTATCAACAACACCCGGAAACGCCGGCTGTTTTGCTGGTCCCGAGCTCATCTAAGATGGACTGATGCAAAGTGTAAAAGTGATCCGTGGTCTGATGAGTCCACATTTCAAATTGTTTTTGGAAACTGTGGACGTCCTATCCTCCGGAACAAAGAGGAAAAGAACCATCCGGACTGTTATAGGCGCAAAGTTCAAAAGCCAGCATCTGGGATGTTATGGGGGTGTATTAGATCCCAAGGCATGGGTAACTTCCACATCTGTGAAGGCACCATTAATGCTGAAAGGTACATACAGGTTTTGGAGCAACATATGTTTCCATCCAAGCAACGTTATCATTGACGCCCCTGCTTATTTCAGCAAGACAATGCCAAGCCATGTGTTACAACAGTGTGGCTTCATAGTAAAATAGTGTAGGTTTTAGACTGGCCTGCCTGGAGTCCAGACCTGTCTCCCATTGAAATTGTGTGGGACAATATGAAGCGTAAAATACCACAACAGAGACCCAGGACTGTTGAACAACTTAAGCATTACATCAAGCAAGAATGGGAAAGAATTCCACCTGAAAAGCTTCAAAAAATGTTCTCCTCGGTTCCCAAACATTTACTGAGTGTTGTTAAAAGGAAAGGCCATGTAACACAGTGGTAAAAATGCACCTGTGCCAACTTTTTTGCAATGTGTTGCTGCCATTACATTTTAAGTTAATGATTGTTTATAACGGCTTCACGGTGGCAGAGGGGTTATAGTGCGTCTGCCTCACAATACGAAGGTCCTGCAGTCCTGGGTTCAAATCCAGGCTCGGGATCTTTCTGTGTGGAGTTTGCATGTTCTCCCCGTGAATGCGTGGGTTCCCTCCGGGTACTCTGGCTTCCTCCCACTTCCAAAGACATGCACCTGGGGATAGGTTGATTGGCAACACTAAATTGGCCCTAGTGTGTGAATGTGAGTGTGAATGTTGTCTGTCTATCTGTGTTGGCCCTGGGATGAGGTGGCGACTTGTCCAGGGTGTACCCCGCCTTCTGCCCGATTGTAGCTGAGATAGGCGCCAGCGCCCCCCGCGACCCCAAAAGGGAATAAGCAGTAGAAAATGGATGGATGGATGATTGTTTACAAAAAATATATAAATAGTTTCTCAGTTGGAATGTTAAATATCTTGTCTTTGCAGTCTATTCAATTAAATATAAGTTGAAAAGGATTTGCAAATCATTGTATTCTGTTTTTAGTTACCAATAACAACGTGCCAACTTCACTGATTTTGGGTTCTGTATCTCAAAAACACAAATGTTCAACATCGTTCCTCCCCAAAATGTTGAAAGTGGAATATGTAATGTGATTTGGAGCCTCAATTAGGTCAATAATGCATGACAACATTGGTTTTGACTCATTAGTAATGTTTGAACAATAACAGAGAAGCATAACAACACACACCTTTCAGGTAACCATCCAGGGTTAACAAAAATGGGCACTTTGAACAAATACCTAGGCCAGGGGTTGGCAAACAAAATTGTTGAAAAAGCCATATTGGACCAAAAATACAACGTAACTGTCTATATTAGCTATATTAGCCTACTATCAAAATGACTTTAAATATCTTATGGTCCCCTTTCTGTTTAAGAAGGGGGACCGGAGGGTGTGTTCCAACTATCGTGGGATCACATTCCTCAGCCTTCCCGGTAAGGTTTATTCAGGTGTACTGGAGAGGAGGCTACGTCGGATAGTCGAACCTCAGATTCAGGAGGAACAGTGTGGTTTTCGTCCTGGACGTGGAACTGTGGACCAGCTCTATACTCTGGGCAGGGTTCTTGAGGGTGCATGGGAGTTTGCCCAACCAGTCTACATGTGCTTTGTGGACTTGGAGAAGGCATTCGACCGTGTCCCTCGGGAAGTCCTGTGGGGAGTGCTCAGAGAGTATGGGGTATCGGACTGTCTTATTGTGGCGGTCCGTTCCCTGTACGATCAGAGCCAGAGCTTGGTCCGCATTGCTGGCAGTAAGTCGGACACGTTTCCAGTGAGGGTTGGACTCCGCCAAGGCTGTCCTTTGTCACCGATTCTGTCCATAAAAGTTATGAACAGAATTTCTAGGCGCAGTCAAGGCGTTGAGGGGTTCTGGTTTGGTAACCGTAGGATTAGGTCTCTGTGGTCCTGATGGCTTCATCTGGCCGGGATCTTCAGCTCTCGCTGGATCGGTTCGCAGCCGAGTGTGAAGCGACCGGAATGAGAATCAGCACCTCCAAGTCCGAGTCCATGGTTCTCGCCCGGAAAAGGGTGGAGTGCCATCTCCGGGTTGGGGAGGAGACCCTGCCCCAAGTGGAGGAGTTCAAGTACCTAGGAGTCTTGTTCACGAGTGAGGGAAGAGTGGATCGTGAGATCGACAGGCGGATCGGTGCGGCGTCTTCAGTAATGCGGACGTTGTATCGATCTGTTGTGGTGAAGAAGGAGCTGAGCCGGAAGGCAAAGCTCTCAATTTACCGGTCGATCTACGTTCCCATCCTCACCTATGGTCATGAGCTTTGGGTCATGACCGAAAGGATAAGATCACGGGTACAAGCGGCCGAAATGAGTTTGGGTCTCTCCCTTAGAGATAGGGTGAGAAGCTCTGCCATCCGGGAGGAACTCAAAGTAAAGCCGCTGCTCCTTCACATCGAGAGGAGCCAGATGAGGTGGTTCGGGCATCTGGTCAGGATGCCACCCGAACGCCTCCCTAGGGAGGTGTTTAGGGCACGTCCAACCGGTAGGAGGCCACGGGGAAGACCCAGGACACGTTGGGAAGACTATGTCTCCCGGCTGGCCTGGGAACGCCTCGGGATCCCCCGGGAAGAGCTAGACGAAGTGGCTGGGGAGAGGGAAGTCTGGGTTTCCCTGCTTAGGCTGTTGCCCCCGCGACCCGACCTCGGATAAGCGGAAGATGATGGATGGGTATAAGTGAAGTGAATTATATTTATATAGCGCTTTTCTGTAGTGACTCAAAGTGCTTTATATAGTGAAACCCAATATCTAAGTTACATTTAAACCAGTGTGGGTGGCACTAGGAGCAGGTGGGTAAAATGTCTTTCCCAAGGACACAACGGCAGTGCCTAGGATGGCGGAAGCGGGAATCGAACCTGCAACCTTCAAGGTGCTGACACAGCCACTCTACCAACCGAGCTATGCCGCCCCTTATATAAGTATCATAATGAAGGCAACACATGGCGTAAGTGTCTATATTGGCTATATTAGCCTACTATCAATATGACTATGTGTCATAGGCCGAAGCAAATCTTCGTTGACAGAAATGTTGAAATGTATTATTTATTCTACACATCTTTACAACATTAGAAACCGTTAGTAAAACAGAGGCTACTCAGAAGATGAGATAACTCCTGGAAATTACTGGCTTTTAATAGCCAAAGGTAAAGATGTGTGTGTTCTTCTAATAGATTTATTACAATCTTTGGAAGCTGGGTAACATTTGCTGTGGTCTGGAACAACATGGCATACTAACAACTATCAGAAATGCAGCCAATATTACCCATAAGAATGACTTTAAAAGTCTTATGTAAGTGTTATAATAAAGACAATACATGATGTAAGTAACTAATTAGCTATGTTAGCCTACTACCAAAATGACTATGTGTCGCAGGCTGACGCAAATCTTCGTTGACAGAAATGTTGAAATATAATAGTTATTCTACACATTTTTACAATATTGGAAAACATTATTAAAACGTCTCAGAGGGCGAGATAACTCCTGGAAATGGCCAAAGTTATAGATGTGTGTGTCCAAATTAGAGGAAACAACCGGCTGTCTTCTTCTAATGGATTTATTACAATCTTTGAAAGCTGGGTAACATTTGCTGTGGTCTGGAACAACATGGCATACTAACAACTATCAGAAATGCAGCCAATTCTACATACAGATATTGTGTCATGAGACATGCAAAACTAAATTACATACAAAGAGGATAAAAGTAAAGGATATTAATGTGTATTATATTTATCCATGACAGCATTTTTGTTATAAATTGTGAGGTGTGTGTGTTAAAATCATGGTTGTTTTTGTTGTTTTTACAAATGATGACAGATGTGAACAAGAGCATGTATTGTCTTTGTGTGATGATGTAAATGAGATGTGGTTGTATTGTATATTAAGTATGTGTCCATGAAAGGGCATTTTATGACTTTTCTTAATCTGATTATGTGATATGGTATGATTTTATTGTAATGATTTTATTGCATGTATTTGTATCCCTTTAATTGAGGTAGCCAGGGACTGCAGATGGAAATGAGCTATTTAGCTATAATCTGGTACAGAACATATCTGTCTTTGAATTTAATGTTTCTGTGCATTGTCCCTTCAAATAAAGACTAAACTAAACTAACAAAGCTTACCTTTGTGCATTTACGCACAGCAGAAAAGGTTTGGTGGACAAAATGAGGCAAAGGAGGAGTGGAAGATTTGACATGTAAACAAACTGTTAGATTAGATAGTACTTTATTCATTCCGTCAGGAGAGTTCCTTCAGTTGCACAGTCCACACTATGGTTAGTTCAGGAACCGCCTGGATTAGTAGGACAAAACAATGTTCACCAAATACGCGCATCAGTGAAGCATACACACAAACAAATTAAATAGTGGGCTTTTTAACAATTGAGAAAGTTTGTGTCGCGTTATTTTCCCCCCATTCTTTTTCCATTTTTAAAAATGTTCCAGGGAGTCACTTGGGCGGCACTAAAGACCCCCGACTAGGCTACTGTTTTTCAATATTGGGTCATTATGGTGGAAAAGGTTTGAGAAGCACTGTTGTACAATACACTTTGGCATCACCCTATTCTACTGTGTTCATTATGACAAAAATGGCCACTTATGCTAATTAGATGATGACATCATTACTTTAGACCAGGGATCACCAACCCGTGGCCCGCGGGCACCAGGTCGCCCATGTCAGGACTTGGACTTTGGGATAGTTTGTTTTTCCAACGCAAAGGGAAATCTGCACGGGCCAGATGTGAATGTGAGTATATAAAGGCAAACAAAGGAAGCAAAACAAAAGGCACGCGCAAGGGCGGAGAACAAACTTGACTAGACAACAAAAACTAGCTCTATGGCATGACTATAGAAACAAACCAACAAAACTCAACAACTGTGACATAAAAAAAACTCAAAAAGTTACGTGGCATGAGCAGGAGGGAAACTAGGCAAGGCATGGCATGAAAGGAGTTGAGGGATACGATGTTGCTAGGCAGACTACCTGGCAACTGTGGCTTAAATAATACCAGTGATCGTTACAAACAGATGTGAAGGCTGAGGACGAGGGCGTGACATGAGGGCAAGGTGAAAATTAATGAGTAGGCATGGAAACAAAGCAAACAAGGGAGTGCCAAAGCAGGAAACAAGTGTCAAAAAATCAATCAATCAATCAATCAATGTTTACTTATATAGCCCTAAATCACTAGTGTCTCAAAGGACTGCACAAACCACTACCACATCCTCGGTAGGCCCACATAAGGGCAAGGAAAACTCACACCCAGTGGGACATCGGTGACAATGATGACTATGAGAACCTTGGAGAGGAGGAAAGCAATGGATGTCGAGCGGGTCTAACATGATACTGTGAAAGTTCAATCCATAATGGATCCAACACAGTCGCGAAAGTCCAGTCCAAAGCGGATCCAACACAGCAGCGAGAGTCCCGTTCACAGCGGAGCCAGCAGGAAACCATCCCAAGCGGAGGCGGATCAGCAGCGCAGAGATGTCCCCAGCCGATACACAGGCAAGCAGTACATGGCCACCGGATCGGACCGGACTCCCTCCACAAGGGAGAGTGGGACATAGAAGAAAAAGAAAAGAAACGGCAGATCAACTGGTCTAAAAATAAAACAAAACATGACAAAAACATGATTTCATGGGCGTGAGTCGCCCGCTGGCCTGTTCTAAAAATAGCTCAAATAGCAGCACTTACCAGTGAGCTGTTTCTATTTTTTAAATTGTATTTAATTACTAGCAAGCTGGTCTCGCTTTGCTTGACATTTTTAATTCTAAGAGAGACAAAACTCAAATCGAATTTGAAAATCCAAGAAAATATTTTAAAGACTTGGTCTTAACTTGTTTAAATAAATTCACTTATTTTTTTTACTTTGCTTCCTATTACTTTCAGGAAGACAATTTTAGAGAAAAAATACAACCTTGAAAATTATTTTAGGATTTTTAAACACTTATACCTTTTTACCTTTTAAATTATTTTAAATTATTTTAGGATTTTTAAACACTTATACCTTTTTACCTTTTAAATTCCTTCCTCTTCTTTCCTGACAATTTAAATCAATGTTCAAGTACATTCATTTTTTTTATTGTAAAGAATAATAAATACATTTTAATTTAATTCTTCATTTCAGGTTCTGTTTTTTCGACGAAGAATATTTGTGAAATATTTCTTCAAACTTATTCTGATTAAAATTTAAAAAAAAATATTCTGGCAAATCCAGAAAATCTGTAGAATCAAATTTAAATCTTATTTCAAAGTCTTTTAAATGATAAATGGGTTGTACTTGTATAGCGCTTTTCTACCTTCAAGGTACTCAAAGCGCTTTGACACTACTTCAACATTCACCCATTCACACACACATTCACACACTGATGGAGGGAGCTGCCATGCAAGGCGCCAACCAGCACCCATCAGGAGCAAGGGTGAAGTGTCTTGCTCAGGACACAACGAACGTGACAAGGTTGGTACTAGGTGGGACTTGAACCAGGGACCCTCAGGCAGTGCCGGCCCAAGCCTCCATGGGGCCCAAAGCAAAATTTGATTTTGGAGCCCTTTATTTCTGCCAATAATATTGATTGTTGATCAATCACACAACCCTACAAAAAGGCGAACAAAGGGCGCGCACAATGGTGGAGAACAAACTTAACTAATGAAAAACAAATGACTGGGGCAGCATAGCTCGATTGGTAAAGTGGCCGTGCCAGCAACTTTAGGGTTGCAGGTTCGATTCCCGCTTGTGCCATCCTAGTCACTGCCTTTGTGTCCTTGGGCAAGACACTTTACCCACCTGCTCCCAGTGCCACCCACACTGCTTTAAATGTAACTTAGATATTGGGTGTCACTATGTAAAGCGCTTTGAGTCACTTGAGAAAAGCGCTATATAAATATAACTCACTTCACTTCACTACTATAAACTCATTGCGGCCCTGGCAGTGTTGTTTACATGATCCTATTTTCAGCCTAGCATGTCTTTACAAATGACATGTAATTAATAAAGATACGGGGGTGGCCCAGTTAAGAACATAAATAATACCAATGAATGAAGGAATGATGTCCAGAGTGCCACATATGGTTCCTAATCTTAAAATGTAGAAAACATTCAGCTACAAGAGTGGCCTGGGGTTGAACAGTCCAAGTGATAAAGCTTCGTATTTACAGTAAAAGTGTCATCTTGTCTCATCAGTCTTGTACATATTAGTCTTTAATTACTTGTTTATATTTTTAGTGAATTGTTCATATTTAATGTTTACTTTGTACAAAGAGAGCGTGGTCTACTGAAGTTAAATTCTAAAGACGCCGAGATCATTATCCATGCGTTTGTTACGTCTCGTCTCGATTACTGTAACGTATTATTTTCGGGTCTCCCCATGTCTAGCATTAAAAGATTACAGTTGGTACAAAATGCGGCTGCTAGACTTTTGACAAGAACAAGAAAGTTTGATCATATTACGCCTGTACTGTATATACCTTTATATACATATATACATACATATATACCTGTACTGTATATACCTTTATATACATATATACATACATATATACCTATACTGTATATACCTTTATATACATATATACATACATATATACCTATACTGTATATACCTTTATATACATATATACATACATATATACCTATACTGGCTCACCTGCACTGGCTTCCTGTGCACTTAAGATGTGACTTTAAGGTTTTACTACTTACGTATAAAATACTACACGGTCTAGCTCCATCCTATCTTGCCGATTGTATTGTACCATATGTCCCGGCAAGAAATCTGCGTTCAAAGGACTCCGGCTTATTAGTGATTCCCAAAGCCCAAAAAAAGTCTGCGGGCTATAGAGCGTTTTCCGTTCGGGCTCCAGTACTCTGGAATGCCCTCCCGGTAACAGTTCGAGATGCCACCTCAGTAGAAGCATTTAAGTCTCACCTTAAAACTCATTTGTATACTCTAGCCTTTAAATAGACTCCCTTTTTAGACCAGTTGATCTGCCGCTTCTTTTCTTTCTCCTATGTCCCCCCCTCCCTTGTGGTCCGGTCCGATGACCATGGATGAAGTACTGGCTGTCCAGAGTCGAGACCCAGGATGGACCGCTCGTCGGGACCCAGGATGGACCGCTCGCCTGTGTATCGGTTGGGGACATCTCTACGCTGCTGATCCGCCTCCGCTTGAGATGGTCTCCTGTGGACGGGACTCTTGCTGCTGTCTTGGATCCGCTTGAACTGAACTCTCGCGGCTGTGTTGGAGCCACTATGGATTGAACTTTCACAGTATCATGTTAGACCCGCTCGACATCCATTGCTTTCGGTCCCCTAGAGGGGGGGGTGGGGTTGCCCACATCTGAGGTCCTCTCCAAGGTTTCTCATAGTCAGCATTGTCACTGGCGTCCCACTGGGTGTGAATTCTCCCTGCCCACTGGGTGTGAGTTTTCCTTGCCCTTTTGTGGGTTCTTCCGAGGATGTTGTAGTCGTAATGATTTGTGCAGTCCTTTGAGACATTTGTGATTTGGGGCTATATAAATAAACATTGATTGATTGATTGATTGATGTGTGTTAAACATAACTGGACAATGAAGCTGATTCTGATTCACTTTATTATTTTTGGTGACAAAAACCTGAAACAGCAACGTGCAAAAATAATTCATAGTGCAAGAAAAACACTAAAGTGCAACAATAAAATCACTTCAATATATATAAAAAGGAACAAATTCAATGGTACAAAAACCAACATAATTAGATTAAATACCAAGCAAATACTTGAATAATATTAATGAACAGAGTTACCAGAAACAAGGTAACATAACGGTTTATAAACAAATATAAAGTTACTACATATTTAAAGTATGTAAATGTACATAACGATGTGCAAACATTTTTTTTGGGGGGGGGGGGGAATCCAAATAAACTACCTTAATTCACACATTTGACCATCACATCACAGTTTTGTTCCTCTGTTCTTCACCACACACACCACTCCACCCACTCCTTCAAACCTGTGCTTCCTGGCTTTTCTGGAGGCAAAGTCATTTATGACATCACTGTGGCCGACTTTGATGTTAATACTAATCACTGCCAGTCCACTCAGTCTTTCTTGAGCCATGGAAGATCTCAAGTAGTTTTTTTTATTAATTTGAGCTTGGAAGAGCTCCGCTCTGCAGATGCAACAGTCACAGGAAGAGTGCAGGCTATCCGCAGAGCTACCTAAAGATTTGGGTACAACTCACAGATCTCATTTTGAGAGAGGTAAGTGAGCAATTCAAAGGGGGTCATCTGTGCTTTAGGGAGTTCTGGAAGGTTCTCCATCTCTGTGGCCACTGCACTCCCATCAATATCAAAATGATATTGATGTGCTAGCGGGGTGTATAATTTAGTCAGGAATAGTCATGGATGCAAAGGATTCTGGGTATTTGTTGTGTCGCGTTTATGTTGTGTTACTGTGAGGATGTTCTCCCGAAATGTGTTTGTCATTCTTGTTTGGTGTGGGTTCACAGTGTGGTGCATATTAGTAAGAGTGTTTATGTTGTTTATATCGCAACAGTCACAGGAATAGTGCAGGCTATCCGCAGAGCTACCCAAAGATTTGGGTACAACTCACAGATCTCATTTTGAGAGAGGTAAGTGAGCAATTCAAAGGGGGTCATCTGTGCTTTAGGGAGTTCTGGAAGGTTCTCCATCTCTGTGGCCACTGCACTCCCATCAATATCAAAATGATATTGATGTGCTAGCGGGGTGTGTAATTTAGTCAGGAATAGTCATGGATGCAAAGGATTCTGGGTATTTGTTGTGTCGCGTTTATGTTGTGTTACTGTGAGGATGTTCTCCCGAAATGTGTTTGTCTGTCATTCTTGTTTGGTGTGGGTTCACAGTGTGGTGCATATTAGTAAGAGTGTTTATGTTGTTTATATCGCAACAGTCACAGGAATAGTGCAGGCTATCCGCAGAGCTACCCAAAGATTTGGGTACAACTCACAGATCTCATTTTGAGAGAGGTAAGTGAGCAATGCAAAGGGGGTCATCTGTGCTTTAGGGAGTTCTGGAAGGTTCTCCATCTCTGTGGCCACTGCACTCCCATCAATATCAAAATGATATTGATGTGCTAGCGGGGTGTATAATTTAGTCAGGAAGAGTCATGGATGCAAAGGATTCTGGGTATTTGTTGTGTCGCGTTTATGTTGTGTTACTGTGAGGATGTTCTCCCGAAATGTGTTTGTCATTCTTGTTTGGTGTGGGGTCATTCTTGTTTGGTGTGGGTTTATGTTGTTTATATCACAACCTTCAGTGTAATCTGTATCACTCAGTATGCCTTCCAGTCGCGTACGTGTATCTGCGGAAGCCACTCACAACATGTTGATGGACTGGCAAGCAGTTCGCACATGTTGTAGAAGGCGTCCAAGGCAATGGCTTCATAGCACGCCCTTATTATTGTTATCTGGGTGACCACCAGCAGACATTCGCGAGAATGGTTGCGGCTCCCATTGTCATCTTAATTAGTGAAACGGGTCAAAATGGCTCTTTGATTGGTAAAGGTTGCCGACCCCTGCAGTAGACCTAGATCAGCAGCAGCACTCTGTTGACCTAAAATTTAGTTTTTGTACAATAATATATCTTTGATCATTTAGAAATCATCAGTCAGACTCGTACACGCAAAAAGTAAAAAATGAGAATTTTTTGTGAATTGCTTTTGGGGGCCCCCTGGTGGCCGCGGGGCCCTAAGCAAGCGCTTAGTTTGCTTATGCACTTATGTCAATATGCCCTCGGGTTGCATACGGCCACTCTGCGTCACGCCGTCCCTGAACTTCTTTTAAAGTTTTTGTTCTGGAAAGTCTAGAAGAAATAATGATTTGCCTTTGTTAGAAATATAGCTTGGTCCAATTTGTTATATATTTTAACAAAGTGCAGATTGGGTTTTAACCTATTTAAAACATGTCATCAAAATTCTAAAAAAATAATCTTAATCAGAAAAAATTACTAACGATGTTCCATGAATTCTGTTTTTAATTTTTTTTTAAAAAGATTCGAATTAGCTAGTTGTTCCTCTTCTTTTTTTCGGTTGAATTTGGAATTTTAAAGAGTCGAAATTGAAGATAAACTGTTTCAAAATTAAATTCTCTTTTTTTTTTTCATGTTTTCTCCTCTTTTAAACCTTTCAATTAAGTGTTTTTTTCATCATTTATTCTTAACAAAAAACCTTCCGTAGAAGGAAAAATAATGTACGACGGAATGATAGACAAAAATACCCATTATTTTTTTTTTTATATATATATTTATCTGTTTCTATATATATTTATTCTGAGAAATCATTAAGATGATCAGTGTATCCACAAAGATAAATATCCATCCATCCATCCATTTTCTACCGCTTATTCCCTTTTGGGGTCGCGGGGGGCGCTGGCGCCTATCTCAGCTACAATCGGGCGGAAGGCGGGGTTCACCCTGGACAAGTCACCACCTCATCGCAGGGCCAACACAGATAGACAGACAACATTCACACACTAGGGCCAATTTAGTGTTGCCAATCAACCTATCCCCAGGTGCATGTCTTTGGAAGTGGGAGGAAGCCGGAGTACCCGGAGGGAACCCACGCATTCACGGGGAGAACATGCAAACTCCACACAGAAAGATCCCGAGCCTGGATTTGAACCCAGGACTGCAGAACCTTCGTATTGTGAGGCAGACGCACTCACCCCTCTCCCACCGTGAAGCCCAAGATAAATATCATTAATTATTAATAATGACATAGAGTTAAAAGTAAATTGAGCAAATTGGCTATTTCTGGTAATTTATTTAAGTGCGTATCAAACTGGTAGCCCTTCGCATTAATCAGTACCCGAGAAGTAGCTCTTGGTTTCAAAAAGATTGGTGACCCCTGCTTTAGACACAACACCTGCGATCTTACGCTTTTCCGCCATTATGCCCCCCCAAACCACCTGGCGTCCATCCATCCATCCATCTTCTTCCGCTTATCCGAGGTCTGGTCGCGGGGGCAGCAGCCTAAGCAGGGAAGCCCAGACTTCCCTCTCCCCAGCCACTTCGTCTAGCTCTTCCCGGGGGATCCCGAGGAGTTCTCAGGCCAGCCGGGAGACATAGTCTTCCCAACGTGTCCTGGGTCTTCCCCGTGGCCTCCTACCGGTTGGACGTGCCCTAAACACCTCCCTAAGGAGGTGTTCGGGTGGCATCCTGACCAGATGCCCGAACCATCTCATCTGGCTCCTCTCGATGTGAAGGAGCAGCGGCTTTACTTTGAGTTCCTCCCGGATGGCAGAGCTTCTCACCCTATCTCTAAGGGAGAGACCCAAACTCATTTGGGCCGCTTGTACCCGTGATCTTATCCTTTCGGTCATGACCCAAAGCTCATGACCATAGGTGAGGATGGGAACGTAGATCGACCGGTAAATTGAGAGCTTTGCCTTCCGGCTCAGCTCCTTCTTCACCACAACGGATCGATACAACGTCCGCATTACTGAAGACGCCGCACCGATCCGCCTGTCGATCTCACGATCCACTCTTCCCTCACTCGTGAACAAGACTCCTAGTTACTTGAACTCCTCCACTTGGGGCAGGGTCTCCTCCCCAACCCGGAGATGGCACTCCACCCTTTTCCGTAAGAGTACCATGGACTCGGATTTGGAGGTGCTGATTCTCATTCCGGCCGCTTCGCACTCGGCTGCGAACCGATCCAGTGAGAGCTGAAGATCCCGGCCAGATGAAGCCAACAGGACCACATCGTCTACAAAAATCCCGCGGCCACCAAACCGGAACCCCTCAATTCCTTGACTGCGCCTAGAAATTCTGTCCATAAAAGTTATGAACAGAATCGGTGACAAAGGGGAATCTGTGGTGGACTCTCCTATTTCTGGGGCTGAGGTTGCTGAGGTAGTTAAAAAGCTCCTCGGTGGCAAGGCCCCAAGGGTGGATGAGATCCGCCCGGAGTTCCTTAAGGCTCTGGATGCTGTGGGGCTGTCTTGGTTAACAAGACTCTGCAGCATCGCGTGGACATCGGGGGCGGTACCTCTGGATTGGCAGACCGGGGTGGTGGTCCCTCTCTTTAAGAAGGGGGACCACCTGGCGTGTTGTTGCTATTATCTGCACACACACACACACACACAATAAAAATAACAAAAATTCCCTTCCTCCTGCATGAGCACGCCGGAAAACAAACAGACGCTCATTAGCATGTGTGACCCGCTGGTGGCAAACAGGCTGGTTTCTACATGAGTGCAGCCTGACAATGGACTGGGAGCAGGACGGTAGGGGTAGGTGGGCTTTGGTGGGGACTTCCAGAGGGGGACCGTCCAAATGCGAGCGGACAGCCTCTTCGTTCTACCGCTGAAGCGGGTCGTGTTTGGTACAGTGAGCGCTTGTTCCAGGGTGACTCACTGTACTCGGACTCTTGGGTGGCCACCATATTCATGTCCGTTTCGGGGCCCCCGCCCTACCCCATTAAATATCGCGTCGTGTGAGGTCATGTACGCCGTTCCAGTAACGCCTCTGGGAAGTGAAGAAAGAGGACGGGAATCTGATCAGGACCCTACGCGTCCCGACCACCCGGACCCCAGACACCCACAGACTGTTGTTACTGTACTTTGTTTTGGAGGATGCGGGAAGAGCTGTGGACACTCTTGGGATTTTGGATCACATCGGACTGTCTGAGGACCAGTCATAAACAATTTAGAGCAGGGGTCAGCAACCTTTTTGAAAGCAAGAGCTACTTCTTGGGTACTGATTAATGCCAAGGGCTACCAGTTTGATACACACTTAAATAAATTGCCAGAAATAGCCAAATTTGCTAAATTTACCTTTAATAAATAAATCTATATTTGTAAAAAAATTGGTATTTCTGTCTGTTATTCCGTCGTACATTTTTTTTCCTTTTACGGAAGGTTTTTTGTAGAGAATAAATGATGAAAAAAACACTTAATTGAACGGTTTAAAAGAGGAGAAAACACGAAAAAATGAAAATACAATTTTGAAACATAGTTTATCTTCAATTTCCATCCATCCATCCATCCATTTACTACCGCTTATTCCCTTTCGGGGTCACGGGGGGCGCTGGCGCCTATCTCAGCTATAATCGGGCGGAAGGCAGGGTACACCCTGGACAAGTCGCCACCTCATCGCAGGGCCAACACAGATAGACAGACAACATTCACACACTAGGGCCAATTTAGTGTTGCCAATCAACCTATCCCCAGGTGCATGTCGACAATTTAAAATTCTAAATTCAACCGAAAAAGAATGAAGAGAAAAACGAGCTAATTTGAATCTTTTTGAAAAAATAAAAAAATAATTTATGGAACATCATTAGTCATTTTTCCTGATTAAGATAAATTTTAAAAAATTTTGATGACATGTTTTAAATAGGTTAAAATCCAATCTGCACTTTGTTAAAATATATAACAAATTGGACCAAGCTATATTTTTAACAAGGACGAATCATTATTTCTTCTCGATTTTCCAGAACAAAAATTTTAAAAGAAATTCAAAAGACTTTGAAATAATATTCAAATTTGATTCTACAGGATTTTCTACATTTGCCAGAATAATTATTTTGAATTTTAATCATAATAAGTTTGAAGAAATATTTCATAAATATTCTTTGTCGAAAAAACAGAAGCTGAAATGAAGAATTAAATTAAAATGTATTTATTCTTCTTTACAATAAAAAAAATTAAAAAAATACCTGAACATTGATTTAAATTGTCAGGAAAGAAGAGGAAAGAATTTAAAAGGTAAAAAGGTATCTGTGTTTAAAAATCCTAAAATCATTTTTAGGGTTGTATTTTTTCTCTAAATTTGTCTTTCTGAAAGTAATAAGAAGCAAAGTAAAACAATAAATGGATTTATTTAAACAAGTGAAGATCAAGTCTTTAAAATATTTTCTTGGATTTTCAAATTCTATTTGAGTTTTGTCTCTCTTAGAATTAAAAATGTCAAGCAAAGCGAGACCAGCTTGCTAGTAAATAAATACAATTTAAAAAATAGAGGCAGCTCACTGGTAAGTGCTGCTATTTGAGCTATTTTTAGAACAGGCCAGCGGGCGACTCATCTGGTCCTTACGGGCTACCTGGCGGGCACCGCGTTGATGACCCCTGATTTAGAGTGAAAAGCTCATTTCATTTTAACTCGTACACAAAACATTCTAACTTGGATTGTTTCCCTGGCTTCGAGACCCTCCTGAAGGACAGTGCAGCGAAGACACAACAAACTCCCTTCTTGTCTCTCATGGACACACACCTGTTGCTGTTGACTTTGGACTAGCAACTGCACGACATCAAGGCCGCGGAACAGAGACACACTGCACCACACACATACATACCCTACCCCCAATCCAACGCCCTCGATGCAAATCCCATAGGGGTGATGGACGGGTGGTCAGCACCTGAGAGCTGCGGCCTTCCACCATGGCCCCGCACTCCCTTCCCTCTGTTGCTAGATATCTCGAGATGTACGTTGTAATATGTATATGTGTAACAGGGTCAATTATGTCTCGTAAATAATGTATTTTCTAATGTTTTATTATTGTTATAATTACACAAAATACGTAAGTTACATGTAAATACCTGAATATTGTTTGATGTTTTGTCAATGTTGAACCATTGTCTCGTTGTCCCTCCTACTGCTATAATAACTGTGACACCCGTCTTTTTATATGCGTTGGACACGCCTTCCAACTTCCCTTTTTGTCTCCGATAACGGGAGAGGGGCTCGACGATGGCAGAAAGTTTTTGATGACAATTGTATTCTGTGTTATCAGTAAAGTGCAGTGGAGAAACCCATGGTGTCGGTTGTGTTCCATAAAACACACACAACGCAGAGGAAAAGACCACCGGTTACACATGTGCTTTGCTATGGAGGTTTTTTTTCCCACTCCAGACTGGGCCCCCTTAGGAGCCCAGTATAGATTTTTTTTTACTCATCCTTCCCCAGCGTTTCACCTTTTCCCATCTTTTGCAGGGCGCTTTGTGGCGACCCATCAGCGTTCCTGTTCTGTAACCCTGTACACTGTTTGTTTGTCTAATCTCGAACGGGTGTGTGCTGAAAAAAAAGTTTTGCTGTACTTGTGCAATGACAATAAAGACCTACACTAAAAAAATCCGTGGACCCAACTCTCTCGTTTGAGTCACACAACAAGAGTGTTACTAAAACCGCCTTCTTTCTTCTCCAGTAAAATCGCTAAAATGTGTTCCATTTTGTCCACTAGCGACTCTGAGCTCATCATTCATGTGTTTGTTACGCCTCGTCTCGATTACTGTAACGTATTATTTTCGGGTCTCCCCATGTCTAGCATTAAAAGATTACAGTTGGTACAAAATGCGGCTGCTAGACTTTTGACAAGAACAAGAAAGTTTAATCATATTACGCCTGTACTGGCTCACCTGCACTGACTTTAAAGTTTTACTACAAACCCCGTTTCCATATGAGTTGGGAAATTGTGTTAGATGTAAATATAAACAGAATACAATGATTTGCAAATCATTTTCAACCCATATTCAGTTGAATATGCTACAAAAACAACATATTTGATGTTCAAACTCATTAACATTTTTTATTTTGAAAATAATCATTAACTTTAGAATTTGATGCCAGCAACACGTGACAAAGAAGTTGGGAAAGGTGGCAATAAATACTGATAAAGTTGAGAAATGCTCATCAAACACTTATTTGGAACATCCCACAGGTGTGCAGGCTAATTGGGAACAGGTGGGTGCCATGATTGGGTATAAAAGCAGCTTCCATGAAATGCTAAGTAATTCCCAAACAAGGATGGGGCGAGGGTCACCATTTTGTAAGCAAATTGTCAAACAGTTTAAGAACAACATTTCTCAACGAGCTATTGCAAGGAATTTAGGGATTTTACCATCTATGGTCCGTAAAATCATCAAAAAGTTCAGAGAATCTGGAGAAATCACTGCACGTAAGCGATGATAATACGGACTTTTGATCCCTCAGGCGGTACTGCATCAAAAACCGACATCAGTGTATAAAGGATATCACCACATGGGCTCAGAAACACTTCATAAAACCACTGTCAGTAACTACAGTTGGTCGCTACATCTGTAAGTGCAAGTTAAAACTCTACTATACAAAGCCATTTATCAACAATATCCTGAAACGCCGCCGGCTTGGCTGGGCCCGAGCTCACCTAAGATAGACTGATGTGAAGCGGAAATGTGTTCTGTGGTCTGACGAGTCCACATTTCAAATTATATTTGGGAACAGAGGACGTGATGTCATCCAGAACAAAGAGGAAAATAACCATTCGGATTGTTCTAGGCGCAAAGTTCAAAAGCCAGCATCTGTGATGGTATGGGGGTGTATTAGTGCCCAAGGCATGGGTAACTTACACATCTGTGAAGGCACCATTAATCCTGAAAGGTCCATATGGGTTTTGGAACAAATTATGTTGTCATCCAAGCAACGTTATCATGGACGCCCCTGCTTATTTCAGCAAGACAAGTGTTACAACAGCGTGGCTTTGTAAAAAAAGAGTGCGGGTACTTTCCTGGCCCGCCTGCAGTCCAGACCTGTCTCCCATCGAAAATGTGTGGCGCATTATGAAGCGTAAAATACGACAGCGGAGACCCCGGACTGTTGAACGACTGAAGCTCTAAAAAAAAAAGAATGGGAAAGAATTTCCTCTTTCAAAGCTTCAACAATTAGTTTCCTCAGTTCCCAAACGTTTATTGAGTGTTGTTAAAAGAAAAGGTGATGTAACACCGTGGTGAACATGCCCTTTCCCATCTACTTTGGCACGTGTTGCAGCCATGAAATTCCAAGTTATTATTTGCAAAAAAAATAAAGTTTATGAGTTTGAACATCAAATATCTTGTCTTTGTGGTGCATTCAACTGAATATGGGTTGATAAGGATTTGCAAATCATTTTATTCCGTTTATATTTACATCTAACACAATTTCCCAACTCGTATGGAAACGGGGTTTGTACTTCCGTATGAAATGATACAACGTCTAGCTCCATTCTATCTTGCTGATTGTATTGTACCATGTGTCCCTAAGAACTCCGGCTTGTTAGTGATTCCCAGAGCCCAAAAAAAGTCTGCGGGCTATAGAGCGTTTTTTTATTCGGGTTCCAGTACTCTGGAATGCCCTCCCGGTAACAGTTAGAGATGTGTAGTGAAAAAATTCTGTCCTAGGGTTATCTCTTAACTTTTTGCATTGGGAGGGACACGACATGAGAGGTCAAGTCACCCTGACCAAATGCTAGTTCTGTTGGTAGGGTGACATTTGAACATTGGACAAATACATAAGTTGTTTTCAAAGAAATCATGGAGCGTATAAATAAGTTGGGACGACCAAGCCTGTTGTGCGCTCTTCTTAATTCCTTTCACGAGTCAGAACCATCTTTCGTTTCATAAGTCACTGTCTGTTTTCATAATGATTCAATCCAACTTTGTACTATCTGATTGTGAGTACCGTATTTCCTTGAATTGCCGCCAGGTATATAGTATCAATCAATCAATCAATGTTTACTTACATAGCCCTAAATCACTAGTGTCTCAAAGGGCTGAGCAAACCACCACGACATCCTCGGTAGGCCCACATAAGGGCAAGGAAAACTCACACCCAGTGGGACGTCAGTGACAATAATGACTATGAGAACCTTGGAGAGGAGGAAAGCAATGGATGTCGAGCGGGTCTAACATGATACTGTGAAAGTTCAATCCATAATGGATCCAACACAGTCGCGAGAGTCCAGTCCAAAGAGGATCCAAGACACAGCAGCGAGAGTCCCGTTCACAACGGAGCCAGCAGGAAACCATCCCAAGCGGAGGCGGATCAGCAGCGCAGAGATGTCCCCAGCCGATACACAGGTGAGCAGTACATGGCCACCGGATCGGACCGGACCCCCTCCACACGGGAGAGTGGGACATAGAAGAAAAAGAAAAGAAACGGCAGATCAACTGGTCTAAAAAGGGAGTCTATTTAAAGGCTAGAGTATACAAATGAGTTTTAAGGTGAGACTTAAATGCTTCTACTGAGGTGGCATCTCGAACTGTTACCGGGAGGGCATTCCAGAGTACTGGAGCCCGAACGGAAAACGCTCTATAGCCCGCAGACTTTTTTTGGGCTTTGGGAATCACTAACAAGCCGGAGTCCTTTGAACGCAGATGTCTTGCCGGGACATATGGTACAATACAATCCGCAAGATAGGATGGAGCTAGACCGTGTAGTATTTTATACGTAAGTAGTAAAACCTTAAAGTCACATCTTAAGTGCACAGGAAGCCAGTGCAGGTGAGCCAGTACAGGTATATATGTATGTATATATGTATATAAAGGTATATACAGTACAGGTGTAATGTGATCAAACTTTCTTGTTCTTGTCAAAAGTCTAGTAGCCGCATTTTGTACCAACTGTAATCTTTTAATGCTAGACATGGGGAGACCCGAAAATAATAATGCCTTGAATTACTGCCGGGTCAAACTGGCTTCGCAAAATAATTAGCGCATGCTTAGTATTACCGCCTGGTCAAACTGGTGACGTCACGAGTGACACTTCCCAGGTCATCATTTTCAACATGGAGGAGGCCGATTTCAATACCGGTCATTTAAAATCGCATAAAGGGAAGAAGATTAAGAGCTATTCAATAGGATTCAAGGCCCAAGCTTACATCCCACTCAATTTTTTACTACATGCCTCTGGTAAGTGCCGGAGTGAGAAGAGGTTTTAAAATAATTAGCGCATGCTTACTTTTACCGCATTCCTTTGGTAAGCGCAGGAGTGAGAAGAGGTTTTAAATTAATTAGCGCCCCGGCGGCAATTCAAGGAAATACGGTAATTGAAACTCTTGTAACAAACTCTCTATTGCTTATGTTTAAGATTCGGACTTTTCGACCACATAAATTTGGCTACCACGAGAGGGATGAGGCCCCGCGTTGAATCCCCGACATTTCTACCACAGATGCTACCTCAGTAGAAGCATTCAAGTCCCATCTTAAAACTCATTTGTATACTTTTTGTTAGGAACTCGCATGTCTGCAGTTGTGTGTCCCCGAGTATGCAAGAATCCAGGAGAGTAGAGTGAAGGTAAGAATATTTAATACTCATAAGAAAATAACAAAAGCAAACATAAATCAGTCGTGCAGATAAACGTTCTCAACATAATATTATCATCGAGCACTGAGGAGTGCTCGAGTGAAACATAAATAGACACTAGTGTGATTGACAGCAGGTGTGAACCGCTGCCAATCAACGAAAAGAGAAAAACAGTGCTCCGTGAATAAAACAGGAAATACAACAAAATAAGAGCACTGAACAGAAAGTAAATACAAAAACACGAAAAACTAACAGAAATGAAGTGACACATTGTCACACTTTTGTTACGACTTGGAAATGAGAGGACCCAGATGCAGTGAGTAAGTTTCCAAAAATAACAGCTTTTATTTTGAAATAACTTTTTAACCTCCGGTAAAAAAAAGTATTTCACAAAAATATATACGACGTACTGAAAATAAATCCGAGGATAAACACTTACCTCAAAAATCGCTCCAAAAAATAAGGAGGAATACTTCTTTAATAAAATAACCTAACAAAAATAGAATATCAAGAAGAATTAACAAAAAGCGCTCCATTATAGTTTTTCTACATAGCACAAAGCAAAAATAAAACTTTATATGCAGTGTTATTTATTTTTTTTATTTTTTATTTTATTTTATATTTCAATTTTTTTGTCCTGTCCAGCTTCTCAGGCAAATCATATAGTTGATGTAGATGCCCATATCGGCTGTTCACAATTACTTTACAGAAGAGAAGTGTAGGATACTTCTCTTGTTGCCTTATTTAAATTTGACTTTATTAAATGTATTTATATTATCATTTAGTGCAGCCGGGCTGGAGCAGCAAGGGATAGAAAGAGAAAAAAAAGGAAGACGGGGAAATTGTGGGGATCAGAGGGGGATTAGACTGTTATTTCATTTTAAATTTCAAAATAGTTTTGTGGCTCCCATTGTTTTCTTTAATTTGTGAAACGGGTCAAAATGGCTCTTTGAGTGGTAAAGGTTGCCGACCCCTGTCGTAGACAAATTAAAATAAAGTCGTTTTGCTATACAAGTGGACGAAGCTACTGACAGCAATACAGACTGCCTGTTCATCACATACGTCCGCTTTGTGAATGGCAAGTCACTGTGCGAGGATTTACTGTTTTGCAAATACATAAAAAATAGAGCCACTGTTGATGAGCTGTTCAAGATAATGGACAGTTTCCTCAAAGAACACGACCTTAAATGGGAAAACTGTGTGGACTTTTGCTCCGATGGCGCACAGACCATGGCAGGGTCAAGAAACGGGCAGCAGGCTCTAATAAAGCGGGTTGCGCCAAATGTGCATTGGACACACTGCGTCATTTACCGGGAAGCACTCGCATCAAGGCAGCTCAGCCCCGAACTCAATGAGGTTTTAACAGATGTGAGCGCGGTAAATTTTATCAAAACACGAAAAAGTGGCACTTTTAATTTATTTGATATTGAACTTGATGCAAGTTATTTGATTTATTATTGAACTTGATGCAAGTTATTTGATTTATTATTGAACTTAATGCAAGTTATAACACTTTTATTTGATTTATTATTGGAATTGATGCAAGTTATACCACAGCTGCACAGTTATTTTATTTATTATTGAACTTGATTTTATTTTATGTTTTTGAGTTGGAATGTATACAACTTGATGTTAATTGATGTTCAATACATTTGAAAATGTAAAAATTAGGGAGAACAAGAAAAGACAGGAGCAAGGCAAGGAGGAAATCAAGGACATGGACGCTAGAAGGCATGATAGACGAGACAATCTGGCAAAGGACAAACGGAGAAGTGACCTTAAATAGGATGTGGGAGTGATGGGGAACAGGTGGAAACAATCAGGAATCAAGGATGACGTCAGACTGGTGACACAAGAGGAAGGACCCGTGATCTGAAACAAGAGGGTAGCTTTTCAAAATAAAACAGATATATCACAAGACAGAAAAACAAACAAGACTTCCCTCGCCACGGTGTGACATCTCTAGCCATTAAATAGACCCCCCTTTTAGACCAGTTGATCTGCCGTTTCTTTTCTGTTCTGCCCCCCTCTCCACGGAGGAAGCGCTAGCTGTCCAAAGTCGGGACCCGGGGTGGACCGCTCATCTGTGCATCGGTTGGGGACGATTCTGCACTGTTGACCTGTCTCCGCTCGGGATGGTCTCCTTCTGGCCCCACTATGAACTGGACTCTCACTATTATGTTAGATCGTCGGGACCCAGGATGGACCGCTCGCCTGTATCGGTTGGGGACATCTCTACGCTGCTGATCCGCTTGAGATGGTTTCCTGTGGACGGGACTCTCGCTGCTGTGTTGGAGCCACTATGGATTGAACTTTCACAGTATCATGTTAGACCCGCTCGACATCCATTGCTTTCGGTCCCCTAGAGGGGGGGGGTTGCCCACATCTGAGGTCCTCTCCAAGGTTTCTCATAGTCAGCATTGTCACTGGCGTCCCACTGGATGTGAATTCTCCCTGCCCACTGGGTGTGAGTTTTCCTTGCCCTTTTGTGGGTTCTTCCGAGGATGTTGTAGTCGTAATGATTTGTGCAGTCCTTTGAGACATTTGTGATTTGGGGTTATATAAATAAACATTGATTGATTGATTGATTGATCCACTATGGACTGGACTCTCACAATAGTACGCTAGATCCACTCGACGTCCATTGCACCGGTCGCCCAGGGGCGCGTCCCCACATCTGCCATCCGAATCTTAAACATAAGCAATAGAGAGTTTGTTACAACAGTTTCAATTACCGTATTTCCTTGAATTGCCGCCGGGGCGCTAATTAATTTAAAACCTCTTCTCACTCCTGCGCTTACCAAAGGCATGCGGTAAAAGTAAGCATGCGTTAATTATTTTAAAACCTCTTCTCACTCCGGCACTTACCAGAGGCATGTAGTAAAAAATCTCATTGTTCCATTGGGTTGAGTTGTTCCTTGCCCTGGATGTGGGATCTGAGCCGAGGATGTCGTTGTGGCTTCTGCAGCCCTTTGAGACACTCGTGATTTAGGGCTATATAAGTAAAGATTGATTGATTGATTGTGCACCAGTCGAGGAAAATGAGCAAACTACATAAATAACATACTGTAATTTGATTTTTATATGTATATATATTTTTTTTTTGATAGATTGTGTCATGCCTGTGAATCAGGTTTTATGTTTGATCATGTTTTTTTTGTTTGTTTTTTTGGACTCTTGTTGCCCGCTTTGCACTCCCTAGTTTTGTTTGTTTCCATGCCAACCCATTAGTTTCCACCTGGTCCCCCTAGTCACGCCCCGATCCTCAGCCACTCACTGTCAGAGTTATTTGGTGTTGAACCCCAAGATGCAGAGATGGAGGCAGGCATGGAATGTGAAAACATGATTTAATTAAATACTAAGACAAAAACAAAACCAAAAGGGTACAAACACAAAGCGCACACTAGGCGGTTAATCAAACAAAAGGAGCTAGCCTGGGAGCTTGAAAATAACGAAGAGGAGCTTAGCGCGGAAGCTAGCGGGTAGTGAACAGGCAAACAGAAGTCGTACTTGTATGATGAAAAATAAAACGGAAGCAGGGAACAAAAAACAGTAAACTACAAACATCAGCTAAATATAGCTTACCGCTACGCTGCAAAGACTAGTTACGACACGACAGGAGCGATAACACATCACAAGAACGACTAGACGTGACATCGACAAGACAATATAGTGATCCAGCAACTGACACAAGACAAAGCAGGTACAAATAGGAGCAGGCTGATTGGCAACAGGTGTGGCCAGGTGCCAATCAGCCGCAGCTGAGGAGGAACACAGCACACAGGGAACAAGACAGGAAGCTGACAAAATAAGAGCACTAGAGAGGAACTAAAGACAGGAGATACTAAACAGAGAAAAAAACAAACATAGACAAACTGTCAGGGGAAAGGCTGACACTCACACCTGTTTCCAATAATCACAGCCAGTATTTAAACCATTTGTCTTCTGTTCCTCGGCCTGGCTACTTTATCTACTGGATTGTATTGAACCCTCATCACCACCCTCATGCCTTGCCAAGCTGTTTATTGTTTGACCACGCCACGTAAGACTTTTTGTATTTATGCCTCAGTGCAAGTTTTTGGTTTGCTTTGTGCCTTTGATAGTAGATTTTGTTTATTTGTATATAGTCATGCCATTGTGCTGTTTTGTTTTAAGTTTAGTATAGATTATTATCCGCCACCGAGCGCGCCCTTTGTTTTCCTGTTTTTGTATTATAGTGTATAAATAAATAAATAAATAAATAAGTGCTTACATTCACGTCTTGCTCGTGCAAATCATCCTTTGCTTAGAAGAAGTAAAATAAATCCAAGTCTCAGTCCTGACAGATTGAAAATGAACACCAATGAGTTGACCGATGAACATCCATCCATTCATTTTCTACCACTTGTCCCTTTTGGGGTCGCGGAGGTGCTGGAGCTTATCTCAGCTGCATTTGGGCGGAAGGCGGCGTACACCCTGGACAAGTCGCCACCTCATCACAGATAGACAGACAACATTCACACTCACATTCACACACTAGGGCCAATTTAGTGTTGCCAATCAACCTATCCCCAGGTGCAAGTTTTTGGCGGTAGGAGGAAGCCGGAGTACCCGGAGGGAACCCACGCAGTCACGGGGAGAACATGCAAACTCCACACAGAGATCCCTAGCCCGGGATTGAACCCGGGACAACTCAGGACCTTCGTATTGTGAGGCACATGCACTAACCCCCTACCCCGCCGTGCTGCCCGACTGATGACAAAAAGATCTCGATCTTGGGATTGA
Source organism: Nerophis ophidion (assembly GCF_033978795.1). Classification (NCBI taxonomy): domain Eukaryota; kingdom Metazoa; phylum Chordata; class Actinopteri; order Syngnathiformes; family Syngnathidae; genus Nerophis; species Nerophis ophidion. The sequence goes on from NC_084612.1 coordinate 2,688,231, forward strand.
ACCCAGGACAACTCAGGACCTTCGTATTGTGAGGCTAATGCACTAACCCCAATACCACCGTGCGGCTCGACTGATGAACATTATCACATTCTCACATAAATTGTTCAGAAAGAATAAAAAAAGAGAAATAAAGATAAAATATTATTAACCGCAACATATAAGTGTGGGGCGGTACAGCTCGGTTGGTAGAGCGGCCGTGCCAGCAACTTGAACGTTGCAGGTTTGATCCCCGCTTCCTCCATCTTAGTCACCTGTGGCGGCATGTTGAAATGATTTCACTGCGCTTGTTGAGGGATGATAGATCTGGATGATATATAATAAACAGTTTCTCTTTTAAGCATAGGTTGCATCTTTTATTACCACTGTTGTAAGGTGTGCTGGATGCAAGAATTTGCCATGTTATTGAATATTCAACATTATTGTCTTTGAGGTTCCAAATGTGTTTGCTGAGTTCTGTAGAATTCCGCAAAGTCTGGTTTCTAAAGGAGGCGTTGTGATTATTCCATCTTGTTTTGAACGCTCCTTCGGTTAATCCTACGTACGTGTCGGATGTGTTAATGTCCTTGCGTGTCACAAAAACACAAAATCATATTTTGTGTACAGTCACTTTGATTGATTGATTGATACTTTTATTATAGCATAATAAAAGTTATTAGTCAGTGTAGGTCTGACTTGGTAGCATAATAATAGCTCGGTTGGTAGAGTGGCCGTGCCAGCAACTTGAGGGTTGCAGGTTCGATTCCCGCTTCCGCCATCCTAGTCACTGCCGTTGTGTCCTTGGGCAAGACACTTTACCCACCTGCTCCTAGTGCCACCCACACTGGTTTAAATGTAACTTAGATATTGGGTTTCACTATGTAAAGCGCTTTGTGTCACTAGAAAAAAGCGCTATATAAATATAATACACTAATAACACCCACACACAAAAACAAAAAAACAACAACATTATGATTTGCACATTTTCTGAATGTGCTTGTTCTATTTTTAAATAAGGAAAACAATCTGAAGTGGTTTTTATTTTTAAGTTATCGTGCCGTGATTCTACCAGTCCGGTCCATTCGGGAGTAGATTTTTCTCCATCTCGTCCCCCCGATCTAAAATAGGTTTGACACCCCTGAACTAAATACTTTGCTGTTTAAAGGCCTACTGAAACCCACTACTAGCGACCACGCAGTCTGATAGTTTATATATCAATGATGAAATATTAACATTGCAACACATGCCAATACGGCCTTTTTAGTTTACTAAATTGCAATTTTAAATTTCCCGCGAAGTATCCTGTTGAAAACGTCGCGGTATGATGACGTGTGCGTTTGACGTCACCGGTTGTAGCGGACATTTTTTTCCAGCCCGATCCAAGCTATAAGTAGTCTGCTTTAATCGCATAATTACACAGTATTCTGGACATCTGTGTTGCTAAAGTAGAAAGATGGAGGTGGGAAGCTTTTAGCCTTTAGCCACACAAACACAGCCGGTGTTTCCTTGTTTAAAATTCCCAAAGGTGAAGCTTTACTATGGAACAGAGCGGTCAAGCGAACATGGTTCCCGACCACATGTCAACCGGCAGGTTTCGGTGAGAAAATTGTGGTAATAGGTCGGCTCTTACCATAGTTATGAGCGGAGCTGGCGTCCTCCTGCAGCTGCGGACTATTACCTCCTCCCACCGGAGACACAGGCGATCACCACACCCGTGGCCACACTCCTCCGACTTTGAGGTACCATATAATCTCACTAAAACACTAGTAAAACAATAAGCAGATAAGGGATTTTCCAGAATTATCCTAGTAAATGTGTCTAATAACATCTGAATCGCTCTCACTGCCCTCGCCTTTTTTTTTTTTTTTTTTTTACTTCTAGTCCTTCCCTCTCACTATCCTCATCCACAAATCTTTCATCCTCGCTCAAATTAATGGGGAAATTGTCGCTTTCTCGGTCCAAATCGCTCTAGCTGCTGGTGGCTATGATTGTAAACAATGTGAGGATGTGAGGAGCTCCACAACCAGTGACGTCACGCGCACGCCGTCCGCTACTTCCGGTAAAGGCAAGGCTTTTTAATTAGCGACCAAAAGTTGCAAACTTTATTGTTGATGATCTCTACTAATTTTCTTATTCAAACGGGGATAGCAGGTCCATTCTATGTGTCATACTTGATCATTTCGCGATATTGCCATATTTTTACTGAAAGGATTTAGTAGAGAACATCCACGATAAAGTTCGCAACTTTCGGTGCTAAGAGAAAAGCCCTGCCTCTACCGGAAGTCGCAGACGATGACGTCACACGTGTGGGCTCCTCACATATTCACATTGTTTTTAACGGGAGCCTGCAACAAAAAGTGCTATCCGGACCGAGAAAACGAAAATTTCCCCATTAATTTGAGCGAGGATGAAAGATTTGTATTTGAGGATATTGATAGCGATGGACTGGAAAAAAAATATATATTAAAAAAAACAAGTTAAAAAAAAAACGCGATTGCATTTGGACGGATTCCGATGTTTTTAGAGACATTTACTAAGATAATTCTGGGAAATCCCTTATCTTTCTATTGTGTTGCTAGTGTTTTAGTGAGTTTGATAGTACCTGATAGTCGGAAGGGTGTCTCCACTGGTGGTCTCAGGGGAGTCGACGGCAGCTATGGACGGCACAAGCTCAGCTTTTCTCCGGTTAGAACTTACTTTTTAACCACAATTTTCTCACCGAAACCTGCTGGTTGACATTTGGTCGGGATCCATGTTGGCTTGACCGCACTCTGATCCATAGGAAAGTTTCACCTCCAGGAATTTTAAACAAGGAATCACAGTGTGTTTGTGTGGCTAAAGGCTAAAGCTTCCCAACTCCATCTTTCTACTGTGACTTCTCCAATATTAATTGAACAAATTGCAAAAGATTCAGTAACACAGATCTCCAAAATACTGTGTAATCATGCCGTTAAAGCAGAAGTGAAGTGAAGTGAATTATATTTATATAGCGCTTTTTCTCTAGTGACTCAAAGCGCTTTACATAGTGAAACCCAATATCTAAGTTACATTTAAACCAGAGTGGGTGGCACTGGGAGCAGGTGGGTAAAGTGTCTTGCCCAAGGACACAACGGCAGTGACTAGGATGGCGGAAGCGGGGATTGAACCTGGAACCCTCAAGTTGCTGGCACGGCCGCTCTACCAACCGAGCTATACCGCTTGGTTGTGAGATTATATGGATTATATAGTCATATCTGAAAGTCGGAGGGGTGTGGCCACGGGTGGGGTGACCGCCAGTGTCTCTGAGGGAAGCCCCGGAGGAGGCAAGAGAGTCGCAGCTGCCTCTTTGACAGCTGCAGGAGGAACGACACGAGCTCCGCTCATGTCTACGGTAAGAGCCGACTTATCACCACCATTTTCTGACCGAAACCCACCGGTTGACATGTGGTAGAGAACCATGTTCGCTTGACCGCTCTGTTGCGTATTAAAGCTTCACCATCATCTTTAGGGAATGTAAACAAAGAAACACCGGCTGTGTTTGTGTTGCTACAGCCGGCCGCAATACACCGCTTTCCACCAACATCTTTCTTCTTTGACGTCTCCATTATTAATTGAACAAATTGAAAAAGGTTCAGCAACACAGATGTCCAGAATACTGTGTAATTATGCGATTAAAGCAGAAGACTTTTAGCTGGGATCGGTGCTGGAAGACAACTTTTAACTGTGTGTGCGCGCGCAGCGCTCATATTTCCTTAAAACCCGTGACGTCTTGCGTACACGTCATCATTACACGACGTTTTCAAGACGGAATTCGCGGGAAATTCAAAATTGTAATTTAGTAAACTAAAAAAGCCGTATTGGCATGTGTTGCAATGTTAATATTTCATCATTGATATAAAGACATGTACCTGGGGATAGGTTGATTGGCAACACTAAATTTGGCCCTAGTGTTTGAATGTGAGTGTGAATGTTGTCTGTCTATCTGTGTTGGCCCTGTGATGAGGTGGCGACTTGTCCAGGGTGTACCCCGCCTTCCGCCCGATTGTAGCTGAGATAGGCGCCAGCACCCCCTGCCACCCCAAAAGGGAATAAGCGGTAGAAAATGGATGGATATATAAACTATCAGACAGCGTGGTGGGTAGTAGTGGGTTTCAGTAGGCCTTTAAGTATGATTAATGGTTGAAGTACCTTTGTTAGCCACTAGATGGCGACAAATCGGCAGCCAACAGACCCCCTATGGCACTTTGTATTGGAAATGAACACATCGCTCCCAGTCGTTGTTTATAGAACTCCTGCAGTCTAACGCGGGCCGTTGTTTGAACACCTCTCGAGTAAGCAATACGACCCTTCACCATTCGTCATCTAAAATCAAGCCATGAGAGTTTTTTTCCTGCTGATTTTTCCACGCAAAACACGCACGCACGCACAATATGTGTACTGTATAGGAATGCGCCCTTTTTTGCCAATATAGCGCAGCACATTTCTGGAGAGCAATAAAAGTAAGAATATGTGCGCTCCCACAAACGTCACCAATGTGGTTGACGTGCAAAAAAAAATAAAAGAAATAATGCAAGAATGTTTTGCATCGCTAAGCATCTTGCATTTGTAGAATTCCCATCCTTTGAAAAAAAAATCTCTTCATATTTGTTATTGCGCATTACGTAACCCTTCATTTTACGACCTTTTTTTTTTTAATGCCTCCAATTTGACTGCAGGAGCGGCGTGTTGTTTTTGAGGGCTGCAAAACAAGCCTGATCCTGGATCGGCGCCCTGGGTTTCCATCATACCGCGCACGGAGCAGGGAGCAGAGAGGAGACCAAGAAGGTGACGTCTCACTTGGCTGGTGTTTTGGTGACCGAGAGCGTCTTTGTAGGCGTTTTATCCATCCCCTTCCATCCATTTTCTACCGCTTATTCCCTTTCGGGGTCGCGGGGGGCACTGGCGCCTATTTTTAGCTGCTGTTTAATTATATACACGCGGTAATGTTTAATTGTTTTTCTTGTCATGGTACACTGACAAGAAACAATCAGTTACTATGGTAACTGATTGTTTCTTCTGTGTATCAGCAATGAAAATAGAAAATAGAAAATAAAATCAAGACACAAGTTACACAAGTAGCGGTCATCAGTGCCAAAATGGAACATTCTAGATAGTTCATTTAATTTGAAAAACAATAGCGTCCCATTGGTTTTTTTCTTCTTATATATATTAAGAAACAGAAATAAGTGGAATAGAAGAGCAGACAGGTGAAATGTATTGCAATTGACTCAAATACCGCAAAGCTGTAGGCTGTTTTTTTTTCCTTTAAAGCCACCATTACTGAATAAATAATAATGAATAAAAGTAATTGTTGTTATGAATTATTAACCTATCTAAGACTCTGTTTACGTCATATTAAACATTTCACATTGAGATATTTTTGGATCGGGAAAAAAAATCATATTTTGTGTTTAAGTTTTCCTGG